>NW_019103326.1:0-294209 GCF_001856785.1 Myzus persicae
GTAGTTGTCATTGGAAATTTTACCCACTGTCTCAAAAGACGTTGGTTTATAGCATTTGTGACAATACTGATGGACCTACTCACAGATGGCTGGCTTATGTTGAGGATAGAGTTACCACCCAAACCTCTTTGATAACTACCTTGAGCATAGAAATGAACAGTAACTAGGAACTGAAACAAAACATTAATATTAAATTAAATCAAAATCATAAATTTAATAAAATCGAAGCATTGAAATTAAATTAACTTACTTGCACTTCTGGAGATAACCCTGAAGAACGTTTATTTTTTAATAAAGGCCTAATAATATTTATGACGTCAAATGCTAATTCCGGGCTTATGCGGAACATAAATATAAATTCTTCGAGAGGGAGATCAAAAGGATTTTGTTCATCTCTCAAAACCCTTCTTTCAATACGCCTTTCTTGTAAACGAACTCTTTCTTCTAACACCATAAGTTCCCACCATAAAAATTCTAGAGCCATGTCTAGGTATCTAAGATAAAAATCGTACTTGTAATAATTACTTCACATTAGTTCACGAGATCAAAATTCAAAATTGAAATTTTGAAAATTGTAAATAATAAAATAACTACGATAATAAATCAATGATAACACGAAATATGACGTTATTCCTCTTATCCATCCCCGGTAAGTATTATCGAGGGGTCTTGATGTGTGTATTAAGTTAACGATATTTTATTTTTACTATCGACCGTTTTAACGAAAATAGTTGTTAGGTTAACGAATAACTGTAGTACAGAATCGCTTTTATCGTTTATATTTGATAAGAGAATTTTCGTTAGCTTAACGAACCGAAAGTTGTCGTTAAGCTACCTTATCGAGTTACAGAATACCGCTGCTGGGGCGGTACAATGTGTATAGTCGAATATCTATTATGTGGTATTTGAGATTACTATACGCACCAACGAATTATTAGTCAATATACGTGTTTTTGTATTATTAAGTATTATTGTAGTACTTCCAAGAAACAGCAGGCTCGGTTAAAATATACTAACTCATAATTATTACTTTTTCCATCTTTGAACATGTCGCGTCCCTCATAAATTGTGTAGAACCCGTACCTGGTCTATACACCTGTTGTTACCCCATAATTACCTTTAACAAGGGTGAAAAGATGTAAATCTATAACATTAAGCCGTTATTATGTTTACCAAGGTCTAACGCGGGACGCCAGTTCATGGAAACAGTATACATACAATGACATTTTCAAACACTAATTTGTTGACAAAAACTTATTTAATCTGCTGTCGTACAATTGTTCAAATGCCTAATAGTAAACAATTACTTTAATCATAGTAGTATCATCAAATATAGTAAGTAATATTATAAGCTGGCAGACAGTCTTCGCTCATAATTGTATTTCATATACAATGATATTATATCATTGAATTCAAATTTAACACTATCTATGACAGCAACTCAAAGCGATCAAAATACAGATAGATAGCATACGACGCGAGTTCCCTCACTTTTAACCTACTATCTATCCGAGGGACATCCACTTACTCACATTTTTTATTTTTTAATTGTTCATTTATTCAAATTTTGAATTTTAGATTTTTTATGTATATTTACCTAAAGACTATAATATTTTCTAATTTCTGATGTTTTTTTTTACTACTTACGGACACTCTGTCTCTGGACGATACGAACTTCCGTTTTAAAAATAAAAATGACTTTTTTACTGCATATTTTTTAGCAGATGATTTTCTTGAAAACTTTTATGTATTTAAATCAAAATTCTAAAAAGGTATGAGTAGTTTTAGTAAGAAAATGGTTTTATAAAATTAAAAACTACATTTAATATTAGATGTAGTATTTATTAAACTTAAGATAATTTTTACAAATGATTTGTATTGATAAATCAATAGTATTTACTAATTGTTTTAAATCTCCCAAGCCCCATATCTACTTATCTAATTGACCATTACCATAGGCACATTATCCCTAGTACACAAAGTTAATAACTCAAATACTATTTGCTTGTATTTTGATATAGATACATCAACATTTTCAAAAAAAATGTTTGCTTAATATTTAAAAATTCAAAAGATGGGTTACTATTTTGAAAAATATAAATTGAATATATATCCTGAATATATTGCAGAAAAGATAGTTACAGATATAAAGGTATCTTGAATATTTAGCATATTTGTAGGTTGAACCTTTAATGTTTCGCATTCAAAGCAAGTGTCATTTGCATTAACATGACGTGTAAATTAATAATGATAAGATCACACTATCACAGGTATTATGGAATAGTTAATGCCTAAATACTTAATACTGGCGTTGTTTAGGCAAAATTTAACGTGTGACGACGGCACACACATGTTTTAAATTTAGCTCAAAAACTACATCAATAATTTATTGTTATACGATTTGCACAAATGCTTAACTAAAATTTCAAAATTAGTGGAAGACTTTTCTCAACCCAATCACTTGCTAAATCCATATTAACTGTGCTAACAATACAAACAATTCATGATAAGGCAAGCTGCTGAATGTATAAGAAGTTGTCTATAAAATGCTCCTTAGAATCTAGTAGTAAGCATAAAGTATTGTATTATTATATTATAAAATAATAATATTTATATTGTTGCATTATATCGATTTAATAGCTTTCTGATTTTTAACATATTTTTTTCATTTTTTACGATTTTCATCTGTATTTTTAATTACGAGAGACGTCGTTGTTCTCGAAATTCGATATCCACCATTACTCAAAATTTTTATAATTTTTGAACCATGAAATAATTTACAAATTTTCATGGTTTTTGATGAGTTGTATCATTAATGAATCTTGTATTAAAATTTCAAGATTTTTGACCTGGCGAAAAATGTTCATCAATAGAAAAAAACTTAACATTTCTATTGTCTGTAAATAGCTCAAAACAAATCAAAATAACTAGACAATTATTATATCATGTATTCATGTAGGTATAAAAATGATAAAATAAACATTCGATGAAGATGTCAAGTATCTAAGGTTATTCATTTTTGAATAACAACAAAATAAGAAAATTGTTAATTTGCTGATGGATGTCATAAAAACTTCAGACTAATAAAAATGAAATTTGATTCTGCGGTAAATTTTTTTTTTGCTAAAAAATGTAGAAAAACTTGAGAAATCTTGTATTTAATTTCCATATCTTAGATATTAAAAGAAATTTTTTTTAGTATACCTATTTAAAAAAATATGAATTTTGAACTGTTGGCAGAAGTGAAAACTTTTACTAATAAATATTGATTATTGGTTTATAGTACAGTGAATCGAACTTTTCTTTGTTATAGCAGCAATACATGTAACATGTATGCAAAATAGTGTCGTTACTCACCTGACTGTTGCTAAATATCGATGACCGTCGGATAACTGGATAAACCATTTATTTTTACCGTAGTCTATAGAGAACCATACTATTTTTGTTTTTTATATTTTAGATTGTGGTATAAAAGCCACAATAAGCTGACGTTCAAGCACACACACACACACACACACACACACACACACACACACACACACACATATATATATAACAGTGACTTGGGGCAAGAAAGGCCAATGTTATATTTTGATAATGTTTGACATTGAACATGACATTGGACAAAAGCTAACATTAAAATTAAAAAATGTTGATATTCCGGATGCGGTCGACGATATTTTGCTGATATCGATCCGCTTCCGTGTAAATTAAGTTTAAACTGACTCAGTAATCGGTGATACCAGGGTCGTAAAACTAGCGGTAACCGTTCTTCGGTTTTGACGTCGGCGGTCGCAGTGAAGCGGCAGTAGCTCCTTACAACGGCAACCTCTGTATGAGTTCCTGTTACTTACATATCCATTCTCGCGGAATAATTACGTTTAAAACGCGTTCATAAATATTATTTTCCTGAATGTAGTAAACAAAGTAGCCAACTGAGCCAAACTATTTTGTAGCTTTTTTTGTTCTTTTTGAAAAAACTTGTTACACGTTTAGCGCGTTCAGGGTATTTTTGAATTTTCATAAAATGTGATTATTTTTACTTTATAATTTTATTCAGAGTTAAGAATTAAGGCTTTTTTTCATAAAAAAATGAAAATTAGTATTATAAATTTCGAGTAGTTGTTTAGCCAATTATACACACAGTGTCAGAATACCATGTTAAAGGCCTCTGCCGCAATTTCATTTGAGGATTTTATTATTATTTACATAATATGCTATGTTCAAGGTATGTATGTTACCGGAAAAGTGTTGAATAAAGGCATTCTATAGAATCCCTTGAACTATTTGGTAATGTATTAAATTTGAATGTTATTTTATATTATGCCTAAGCAATCTATAGAATTCAAAGGATTTCTAAAGAATGCCAATACAGTGTTAGATAATGTGTTAAATCAAAATATGTTTATCATTATTTACTGCTTATTATTCATTTATTACAGCATACAGATGATGAATAGCATTTCGAACTACATAAAATATTATTCTTTACATTTAAACATTATCATTAACATTTATTTTATAACGATTTTCTTATTTTGTTGTTTTTCAAAAACTTATAGTACTAACTATACTAGGTAAGTACTAGTAATCTTCATCAAATGTTTATTTATCTATTTCTGTACATGATACAATTTTCAAAATATTTTGTCTTGTGTTGACTTTTTTTATAATAGATATTTGCTATGTTTTTTCGAAAATAATTTAGGAAAACTACAAATATTTATTGTTTTGTAATTAGTACAATTTGAACGTACTTTGTGTATTATGTGACTAATTTATAATGATACATTAAGTGACAAAAGGGGATAACGAAAGCATGCACGTCGTTATTACGGGTTTCAAACGTAAAGTAAGGTCTGCGACGCGCTTTGTCAGTGGAAAGTCAAATTAATTTTGTAGTGGGTGGGAGGCGGAAAAACATTAGCACTTAAGAGGACGTGATACCTGCATATGCTGTCTCTGTCTTACAAGTGCGTAACATAGCAAATTTTACGCTCAGCAGAGCACGTGTAGCTCCGATAGTTTAAAAATTAGTGCAAATTGACCTCTTATAAAAGTTAAAATTACTATTTAAAATTGTAAATTTTTCATACATCTTAAAATACTTATAACTATTCTATTCATTCATAGAATTACAGCAACAACTTGGCCTGAAGGTGTAAATAATTTAAACCCCGAGTAGCGTGGTAGTTCATCGTATTTACTAGAATAGGTAGAGAACATGGACTGAAAGTTAAAAGTACAGTGTTTTGAAATGTTTGGTAAATAAAGGTAACTTTTAACTTTAAACACAACTTACATTTTTCTATATTAACTTAACTTAGAGTTAAAAAAAAATAGTTTACTTGCCCAGCCTTGTCTGTCACTAACGCATATCTAAGCAGGGCAAACAAAAAAAAACCAGAAGACGTCAATACTTCAGAAATATCAAGATTTATGCGTCATACTACCCAGATCAGCATTCCACAAATGAAAACATGGATTGTTGTTATTTCGATTAATGACTTATGATAAATAGAGTCTCGAGGAAATAGGAAGTGAGAAACTGAGAATGGTGAAAACCTGAAAATAATAATTAGATATTTTGGACTTTGGGAGCCTGGATTTAGATAGCACTTAATTTTACTATTTACACTTCTGCTGTTTTGCAGCTATAGCACTAACCTATAAAATGATCGTCGTTCGATGCACAATAAATCATACGTAGTATATAAATATTTCTATATTGTACACTAAAAATATATTCAACTACTAGATAGCCGTCTCCTTCTTATCATCGATGTCACTATTAACAACGTGTAAAAAATAATATTATCGCAGTGTGTATTATGCACACTTCAGTAAATTTGAGTATGAATAAATGTAAAACAAATGTAAACATCGACTGTCTTATAGACGGCGGCTGACTTCAACATGAACCAAAAAAAATAATAATGAAACAGATTTTTCCGAAAACCTTTAATGCTTAGAAATTGTAGTTTTTTGTTATGTTTTCCCAATTATTTATGTAAAGCACTGATAACTCGCATTTTTAATCTCCCTACCATCACCCCTCCAAAATACTAATTGGTTAAAAACACATTCAGAATTTCAGAAATCAAATATTAGAATCTAAAACAACCCTCAGGTGTATGAATTATAAATCAAAATATTAAATTCATCTCTATATTATTAAACAAAAGTGTCCTCCTGATTCATAATCAAAGTAGAGCAAAACCTATTAGAGTTGAAGTATTAATTATAATGAAAAACATTACTAGAAATAATTTTATAATCAGTTGTTATAGTTGCTACAAGTGTATCGCAATCAAGTTTGTTGAAGTACACAAATATACAGAAGCTACAGGAAAATAATTATAAGATCGGATATATAATATATATAATATAATAATAAGTATAATTAAACGATGTACAAGAGTGTTATATGGCGCAATATAAATCAACGACTGTGTATACCGACTACACTTCATAAGACATATTATAAAGCTTTGTTAAAATATGCATGTTTTGTAAACATTTAAGAAAGAATCTCCGGTAAAATCAGGGCCCAAAAGTATCCTAATGAAAAGATTAAAAGCCGATTTGGCTGAAGCAGCGTAGGTATTTAAATCTATTTAAATCTATTTAAATCTATATTTACTCAAAACCTGTGCTTGATTTATGCGAAGTGTCTTCTAAATGTCATACTATCTAACCCATCTTATGTTATACATATACTATACTATATCATAATTAAACATAATATACACATTATCTAGTAATTAGTAAATTGAAAAGTAGTTATAATGTATCTAAAATTAATAAAAACAATTTTATAAATATTTAATATTTATGAATTTGGGTTTATGAGAAATAAGTTATGTAAATCAAGTTTTATTAAAAAATTATGTAATCAATAAATACTTGTGTACTACAATTTATGGTTGTTATAATGTCAATATTGAATGTACTTTTTATAATAAAACAATGTAATAAATTGTAAAATTGCCAATAGTTTTTAAAACTAGGTACCGCTTTTTAGTAAGCTAAAGACAAATAATAAATTAGTTCATACTTATTAATTAATTATATTTTTATTTTTAAATTTTATAAATTTTATAATTTATAGGTAGACAATTATTTGGTGCATTGCTAAATATTTAAGTATGATCACATTGATATTATGGGTTGCACGTGCACAATTATTGCATGATTTAGCATAGAAAGGAATTTAAATTTAATTATCCACATAATTAATAATTTGCATTGTTTTGTTAGCCAACATGCACTGTCAGTACCGATGTGTCACAAAGTAGAGAGCATACCTATACATTTAGTCATGTCTTTTTGTATAGTTTATATTAATATCATTTTCTACTTCTAAACTGCTCGCTAATAATATTTCTAATTTAAAGTCCTCCTCATCGATTGTTAATGTATCTTATCCTCCATTAGTCAAACACATTTTAAACAATGAATATTTTGATGTATCAATATTTTTCATCAATATTTCATTTCTGTATCAAGGATTTTATCTAAGTGTTAAATATTTTGTTTTAAAATCTTGCAAGAACTGATCACTTTTGATAATGACCGTGTCACATTATCCACATAATGTTTTTACTGCAGCTGCAAAAAATGTACAGATTTTTTTCAAAAACATTAGATGTCAGGTGTCCAAAAAGACTATTAGTAGTTTTTGTTACAAACATCCTGTTTTCAGTAAGATTGGATTTGTTGACGGGGGTAATTATGTTGGATCATATATAAATATGTAATTTAAAATAAATTAAATTTCAATAATTCATATCTAAGCGGGGCAAACAAAAAAAACCGGAAGACGTCAATACTTAAGAAATTTCAAGATAGATGCGTTATGTTACCCAGATCAGCATTCGACAGATGAAAACATGGATTGTTGATATTTCGATTAATGACTAATGAGAAATCGAGTCTCGAGGAAATAGGAAGTGAGAAACTGTGAACGCTAAGAACCCGAAAATAATAGTTAAGATACTTTGGCCTTTGGGAGCCTGGACTCAGTTAGCACTTAACTTTCCTCATTAGCGGCTAATGAACACGAAGTTCTAAAATGTTCAATACATAAATACATAATAATGCATATATAATATATTAAAACACGATAAATAAATAAAGCTATAGTAAACAACACTTTTTCAGTGCTGGTCGCTGGTACGTATGATTTTGTGGTAGACCATCACCGCCCATTCACGGTTGGTCACATTAGTATTCGGCGGCGTCGACCTGTCGCCCCTCTCCTCTCTTCACTCCCGTTTACCCATCCTATGTCTTGGTTTAAGAGGATGCCACATCCGCATGTGTTGTCTCCGTCTTACTAATGTATGACATAGCAAAAACTGTTGAGCGAGAGAACAAACCGATAAGACTACAGTAGAAACTAAGAAATCAAATTTTCACCTTGAATAGAGGAGAATTATAACTGTGTCGAAGAGTTTTTATTTTTTCGAAAACACCTAATTATTAACATTTATTGAAGTTTGTAAAAATATCAGATTTTTAAAAGTATTAAAATGTTCTTATTAATGATCAAACAAATCATGCATCACAAAGGAAATCGATGGATAAATACACAGCAGCAGCTGTGAACTACAGTGCTGCAGCTGACATAGAATTATGAAAATTATCAGTTATCAGTTATCACACTAAGGGCCCCCTAATATGTAATATTGTTTTGATATCATAATTTTTTTTTGTTTTTGACAGTGCGACGCTTAGTGTTTACAATTTGTGTATGTAGTTTATTGTTTTTAATTTATTTAAACATCTAATATCCATCTATTTGCGGACCATTCAGTTCTTTAAAACTCGATTCAAAGCATGTTCTACTGAAACAATTAAATTAAAACAGCTGAAACAAGTAAAATTCAAACCGTAATGAGTTTCTTTAGAAAAGAAAACAACAAACTGTGTAAGTAAATACCTAAATAAACCCTTGTTAAACTAATTTATTTCTTACCTGTTAATATATTTTAACAACTATTAGTAGGTAGAATTATTTAACAAAACCTAATACTAAATTTTCGTTTTTTGATCATTTAATAATTACCCTACTTTTTTAATTTGTATTTTAAATAGAAATCAATAGGCCATATTTTACAAACTATAAGAATATAAATTTAAAATACCTGGATGGACCAGATAAAACATTGATTTTTATCACTATCCTTTAAAAATGTTCTAACAATATTAAACATAATTTTTTCTTTATAAGTATACATCAATTTCAAGAGCTCAGAACATTCCCTCTTTCTAATGGCTACGCTCAACTTTGTCACTTATAGCTGAAGAATAATAAATTATTAAAATAAATTTAAGTATATTATAACCATTTTTAACTAATGTATTTTAATTTACTGACCTTGGTACTTCCTTTTTAAAAATAAGTATATTTATTTTTTAATTATGGCTGTATACTGTATTGTAGTTGTATTAATAAATAATTGTTTTTTCTTTTATATGTAAACATATATTTGTAGAACAGATTTAAAATAATTGTTGTATTATGGTTCTGGAGAGGATTGTGTTCACCGTTTTTTGACAATTAATTTTGTGTGAAACGTTCTTTCATCCAACATCTGCTGAATCCCTCTTCTAATTTTTTCCAAATCAAGCACTGTCTATATCATAAAATAATAATTTTTATACTATAATCAATGTAATAAACAATAATTTTTGTTTGGCTTTATGTCCTAATAGTTGATTTATCTTCATGCCTATCACATTTTGAAATATGATTTTGGATTTAGAATAATTTGATCAGTAATACTCTGGACATAGAAAATAAACTAGTGCAATTGTATACCTACCTGTATAATATTATATTAAAGTATACAATTACTGTTGTATCATATGTTATAATTTAAAATTATTGTTGTGGTAACTAATCAAAGTTTTGCTGTAGACATAATCGTTTATTTCTCCTGACCAAAAACTAGAGTTCAACCGGAAAATCTATGTAAGAAATCTTGTATGCTGCGAAAACATATTTATGTTAAAATTGGCATATGTTTTCAAAATAGGTACCTAGATAATTTATAAAAATTAAAATAAATTTACTTGGAAACTGGAGCAACATATAGTTCTTACAATTTTGCAATGACTTCTAATTTAAATGTAATTCTATACTGCATAATATGCATATTAATAAATTCTTTAGTTTTTAATTATAATATAAAACATCAGATAAATCATACAGGTTAAAAATTTTTTTTATATTTTAATTTGAATTGAATATAGACTACATATAAATTAAATATTCTAAAGTTAGTGAAAATAGTAAATGGAGTTTTTAACTAGGTACACAAATTGTTATGGATAAAGTAATTTTTTTTAACAAAAACTGTTAAGAAAATGTATACAAGTGTAAAAGTTATTTTAGTATAATTTCATAACATTAAGAATATAATATAGTTTAATTGAATACAAAATTGAATAAAATTAACAAAAAAAAGTTTATACAAACTGTAAAAATTGTTTTTTTCTTCACTTATCCATAATAAACAGCTTACTAGATTGTTGGTTTTTCAAAATGGTGAATTTAAGTTCAAAAAAAAAAAATTATTACCAGCGTGAAATGAATAATAATGTTTTAAGTAATTAATTAACAAAACAAAAGATTATTCATTCTTATATAAGAACTATTTTTTGTAACAAATAATGTGGATTTTAAATTAATACACAATTTAACTAAATTCATGGAGATTTAAATAGAGTTATTATCAGCATGAACTATCATATGCTTTGGAATTTAATTCATTATTTTATTAAGCAATATGAGAGTTCATACCAATAAAAAAACTATTTTCAAGTCATCTTTTCAATTTTTCATATGTTCAGAACTTAATGTTTGGCTCTTATTTGGTTCGAAAACCAATATGATGTGATTGTAACTTCTGGATTACTAGTTAATTTGATTTCTACAAAATATGATGATCATGATTTTGTGAACAAAACATAGTTAATTTTGTCACTTGATTTATACATAGCACCTGTAAATATTATTAGTTGTTACATGCAGATGATGCTGTACCGACTTTAATAAAACAAACATAGGTACACTAAATATTTGTAGTTTGTTGTATTCAGAGTTGTATTCTTTAATTATCGTTTATCATTTTACAAACATCTATAAATCAGTAAAGTAACAATTACAAAGAGGTTATTTTGTATATTTTATAATATTAAGTAGGTACTCTACAAGAATATAAAATAAATAAGATTTTCTGAAGTTATAGAAATCCTAGAGTGAATTATATTCTTTAAAGTTATAAAAAAATGTTTCATGTATAAAATTAATTTCGAATTGTTAGGAAAAAATGTTTGCTTCATAAAAGTTTACATAAATGCATACCAAGCAATCTAGATAAAAATAGCTTAAAAAAGTAAACATAGCAGTAGAAGTATTTGTAACTCAATTGTATATAAAGATAAGTACTTGGTAAAATTATTTGCAGATAAGTTAACAAATCTTTCAGTTTGTATTTGTTGCTGTCTTTATTCTTTAGGTTAGGCTTCCCACATTTTTAAAAATGTTAATGGCTTGTTAGGAAATTGTTTACATAAAATATTAAAATGAATAATTTATTGTATTCAATATTTCTTGAATTAATTATTGTTGATACTAAAGCAATCTTTTTGAGCAATTTCGACTCTAGTGGCCTAAAGTGTTTGACATAAAATAAATCAAATGTAAATAATATTAATATAGGTACTTACACGTGCGGGTTATAAAAATATGCATTATATGATGATGAACGGTATCCTGTACAAATACTAAAGAAGTCCAAAAACCGAAATATTACTAACTAAAAACTGGTGGCTACGTCATTATTAATTGAGTAGGCAGCATACTGCATAGTATATCGATTTCATCGTATGTAAAACATCTAACACACTTAACAATGTACCTAGTATTTACCGAACTCGCGTTCCCCTGACATCCAGGTGAAAACTGATGGAAAACAACGATTGCCAAAACATCGAACCTTTAAAACGTATAACAAATTAATATAATAGTTGGTGGTCGACGAAATCAAAACAATATAGGTACAATAAAGCAATATAATATCTTCGGAAAACCGTCTCGGTAGGACGTCGTGATTTCACGGAAGGTTTACCGCTTCTTAATCCGGAAAAGAAGGTAAATAAATGTTTCTTATATTTTGACGAATATAATTCAAAGAGTGCTGACGCGACTGAGTAATGAACGACATAAAAGTACGTGTTGAACCGATAATGGTGGGTAGAGTATGGTCGAACGGATGATCGTTTGAGGACCTAACTACTAAGGCTGCTGACTAAGATAGAATGCACTGGAAACGACAGCTTAATCAGTATTCAGTAATCACCGGGCAACTTTGGCTATAGTAGGCTTGTGCGGAGGGAAATGGATGGAAGTACGAATCTAGCGCTAGCAGTATCCCCGCAACCCTCCCGCCTGTTTGTTGCCAGTCCATTCTATAGTAGTTTTCAGCAAAAGTGGCCCTCGACGTTAGCGCGACTGGTGGATGTTTTTACGCGGTGGCTACTAAACATGTGCCGATTAAAGCGCGGCAAATTTAAATTAATTACTCATTAATAATCGGCTCTCCACCTGCCAATGTGGAGGACCACTGTTTTTCTGAAATAGCGTCACTAGTTGCGCCACTGTTGAGGGCCACTTTTGCTAAAAACTACTATAAATTAGTTCATGACTACCACGAACTATTACATGTTTGTGTAGACTTGTAGTAATTCGTTTTTTCTCATGACTCAGAACACATATGGCGACTTCCTATCAGAATTATATTTTGATTAATACACACACTGAACATTCCATCATTTAGTTCAGTGTGGACAGCGTTGTAAGCCTGTCAGAGAGGTCGTATATAGACATATAGTCTGTGTGACAACTGACAAGCACAAACCATCGTTGCTGACAAAGATCACATTAACAACACAAAAAGTCGTGGACCGTGGGAATATCAAGTTAGAGCGGTTGGTACCAAAGGAGCGAAGTTTTTAACGTTCGTTTTGATATTTGATGATGGTGCGAAAGGAGGACTAGGTAACAGCTGCTGCTTAACCACCCCCCACGCGACTTTCGGGTGTTGCTAGAATGACGTACTGATGAACTGGTGGAAGAGAGGTCGCCACTTTGCCTTGTTCAGGCTTCAGCCATCGATTTTTTCCTTTTTTTTACCATTCACATACAGCACCGTTCGGCGTTCGTAGGTACCTCATTTTAGTGGACACTTGGTTTTTAAAATATATAGGTACTTACCTACACTGGTACTTAACACATTTGTTTTTTTTTTACTTTTCATATCATGCAATATCTAATAAGTAATAAAATTGAATACTGATATTACAGAAATATTAAAAAAACATAACAATACCTACTTTATCACATGTAGATATAATATATATAGTCTGTACAGAAAATGTATTTAATAATATTTACATTCATCATTTACTATTTGGTATTATAGTTCGGTTATATAATATAAAATAGGTATTTTGTGTTGAACTGTGGGCTCTATATCATTATTATCCATCTACTTTGTACAATTCAGTATCTAATCATGTATCAGTATTTAGTATACTGTTCACCTTTGATAATTTGATATTAAACTGATGGATTTCTGGATGCAGCCTTGTACACAAAATATAAATATGTAAACGAAAACAACTGATACCATAGTTAATCATTACCACAAATATCAGTATTTGTTGTATATATCTGTGATCACGGAATTGTTACATATCGCTCAGATGCTTCTGTGCAAGAACCATCGATTTTCTCTTCGTTTTATTGACATAAAATCAGTCTTGTAGAAGATACTTTTAAAAAGTATTCAAGTACAGATACAGTCATATAGATATTTATTTTTTCAAAGTATTTAGAATCCGTATTCTAATGCTCAGTAAAAATATAATTTGTGTACAATAACAAATACTTTTTTGCAGAGATACTTTTTTTCAACAGGACTATAGGAGTTGAGTGTAGCTTGCAATTGAGAAACCTACCAACATTAGAAAAAAGTGGGAGATAAGTTAACCGCTTTGCTGTAGAGTATGTGTCGTGGTATCTGGTTATTGAGTAGTTCACTGAAGTGGATGTGTTAAATTTAAATTCAGTGACAAATCATTGTACACGACGAATAACGATTCTAAGCGAAAACAGTCCAACTAATAAATTGAACCGTCCGTAGTTACCAAACAATTATTTTAATAATATTAAAATTTTAATAAATTGTTGTATTTTGTCCCCTACTAGGTATTTAAAAAACCACTAAACATTTAAAATTTTAACCTTTCAGAAAGGTTGTTACCAATTTGTTACCTACCTAGGCTGTATGAACCGTATACTTTATACTAATACACGGAATATGCTTGGTTGGCCAATAGCCAAGAGAATTAATATTAGTGAACTAGTATAAGATAATAGAAGTAATAATAACAGAAATCGTATGTTTTACATATTATGGATTTGTCGCTACTGCGTATGTGATTTGTGCTACGGTGCTTCGTAAGATGCGATCTATCTTCAACACTTGTAACTAGTAACTACTAATCTATTAGTATGAGGTCCATGGTTGAAACGCTAATGGCTAATATACCAAATTTAATTTTAACTTAATAACTTAAAACGTCCTTACTAATATAACTACTCAACTACCGACATATTGCTCTATAGCAGTCATCATCAGGTTAGTTGCGTGATTGCCTGATCATCTGAATCTGGTCATGATATATTTTTATAAAATTTTAAAAAAATAATGTAAAAATGTACTTTTTTCATCAGTTATTTGAAGCAAATTAAATTATCAACATACTAATAACAATAGATTATACTATAACATCTAATTAGTTGGTCCATTTTCACACGTCTAAATTTGATAATTAAACTACATTTAGGTAAAAATACATTTTTTTCTTGAAACATATTATGGATCGGAAAATATGCGACCAAAAGGTTTGAAGACCAGTTGTGGTATATAGAATTACTATATTTCATGTTACTCGGCACATGGAATATCGTTACCAATATATTATAATATTAAAAAATAGTTAGTAGATTTTAAAAACTTATTTTGGTATACGTTATCAATTAATCAAAGGTGTACGTGTACAATTGTTAACTGCTCAAGTTAAATTAGTGGGATACTTATGCTGAGTTGTATAAACATTTAATGATTTAATACTTAGTTAATGGTCCCTTGAACGTGATTAGTCTATTACATTTCAGTTAACAATAACATGCAAATTAATTTGATATTTTTAGATTTTTGTCAAAATAAGGATAGGTATATGATTTTTGTGTAGGTATTTTAAATATGGAAATAGGAAATTAAATTTAAAATTTGTACGTGATATTAATATAGAACAATAAAATGTAATAATATGTTGGTTGTATACTTATGTTTTTATTTTTTATTTTTATTAAAAACTTACATTTAATTTGTCAATAAATAATTTAATAATACCATTGAATAAATATTATTGTATACAAGGTGTACTCAATGATAATACTAATAACTAATAAGTAGATACATAGTAACTAACATTGTGACCAAAAAAAAAATATTACAAAAAAACAAACAATACGAAAGATGCCTCAATAAATAATGTACCTATTAAATGTTTTTTTTTTTTTTTTTTTTTATTGAACTTAAGCCCGGCGACTAAGGCCATTAGCTGTTATAGGGGTTATGAACTGTGGCAGAGGTAAGGTTGGTACTGTAGGTTGTTTTTACGATTGTTTTGGGTTGTTACGGTAGGTAGAAAACACGTGTATGTGTGGCAAGGTTTTTAACTACTATGAACTCGGGTGGTCACCCATCCGGGAGCTAGTAGCTGTGGCCGTTACTTACTCCCAGTCGCATTCTGCGACTGGTAGCAGCCACCGCGCCACGACAAGCCATATTAAATGTTTATTATCTATTAATATTCGGTTAACTCCTTAGTCCTTCTAGACCTTACCTTATACATTTAATATAAAATTAAAAAATATTTTAATAAAATATATTTTTATGTTTTAAAATACATTATTTTTTGTTTTTTATCTTTGAATAACTTTTTCTTATATTCTTGATATCGACAAAATATATTCAAATAACAATACTGGACAGTCATTGCTCTTATTTCCATATTGAAAATAAGTTTCTAACTAAAGTTGCCCGAGTGTTTTGCCTGTACGAAACCGTTTTTAAAATAATAAGAACCATTGTATATAAACGTAGTGTGACTTCAATATGTAGTTCTGATTGTTTTGAACTTAATAATATAAAGGCGAATAATGGTATGAATGCTATGTTGTGTGTAGTTTTGTTTGCGAAGTTCTTGATTTTACGGAACGCGATCGCTATGAAAATACTATAGTCTCGACATTATGAGCCCTTGGTAGTTCCCAAGCACGAACGGTCATACATCGGCTGCGCGTAGGTTATCGTTATAGCCCCGTGGCCTGGCTATTCATAATAAACCGGTCAACTGTGAGCAGACTAGTTACTATAGTTCGGATTAATATGCTGTAAAAATTTTAGAAATTTGCAATCTAAACTATTTGCATTTATGCTCTTATTATGTAGAAATATACCCTTTAAAATAATAAACTATATCATTGTTCTTATTTAAGGTTTTTGTTTTTTTATCTATAAATAATTTGGAATGGTGAATTAATCTTGTAAATGTAGTGCTGACCAAATTAACAATCGAACATTCAAAAAATGGATTTAGTATAAAGTTATACTTGATTATTTTTTATTTACAAATATACAATTTTAAATAAAAAATCATAAGACAAGTAAATGTATAGCTAATTACTTTTTCTTACCAAACAAAAATGTTGTTATTAATATTATGGTTACTGTGTATCATGCGTACTGCGTTGGTACTTATATTTTTTTAAATTCCTTAATAGTTGCCACGATTTGCCAAAAATATCTTCCTATTGATGCTAAGGTTTTTAAAATATTGACTGATTTATTTGTTAATATTATTTGTACAGTAGGTAGACACTGATAGTGCACGAATATTCACTACATTTTTCATTGATCATTATAAAAGTTACTCAACTTCTGCACCGCGCATGACTTATTTCAATACATTCATTCATATTTTACAAATATATGTCTATAATGTATAGATCCTTCGATTTTCTATAATTTTCAACTAATATTAGAGTAAATCAAAGATCTCTAACCTGTATTTTTATTTACTAGGTAATAATGATAAATTTATTCATAGATGGGTAGCTAATGGTGGTGGTTTTGGGGGTGAGGCATGTGAGGCTTCATCTAAAATGTTGAAGTAAATAATATTTAAAAAATCTACTTCTTATCACCCCTAGAATTTAGGTACTAAGTACTAACTAATACAAACTATATAAATTAATTTATTAAATCAAAATAACAAAGACCATACTCACCACTCATAGAGTTAAAAACCAGTTTTTTAGGTGGTTGGGTATGTAAAAAGGTCGTAAGATCTCAGGTCCCAGGCATAAACAGGTTTTATATAGGTAATAACATAAAAAAATCAATTATTGTACACCCAGTACTGTAGTTTTTGTTCTTAGAGAAAATTTGATGTAAATTATTTTTGAAAATCATTCTTGTTTGTGTTATTCATTTTTCCCTAAAAAAATACAGTCCACGAGAAAATAATTTTTCATTTTTGAATATATGAAATTTTTTTTAACACTAATAATTACATACTTCTTTAAATCAAACTTTTTGTTGTAAAAGCCGTAATTAAATTATAAATGTATTAAATATATTTTTTATTAATTTATTTTTAAGTATACCTTCTAGGTTAGTAAACAATGTATGTCAGTGATGTAGTTATATTTGTTAGTGGGTATACGCTTAAATGTGCCTGATAGGTCGAATGAAGGATTTTTTCCAAGATTTCTATGGCCAAGTTGTAGTGTCGTATAATATTTAGTATTTTATTCTAAAATACTATGTATATCTATAATAAAATCAACTGTTTTGATTATAGATACTGTAAAATTGGTAACCTGGTTAGTTTTACATTTGTATTTATTCATTAAAAATTATTTATCAAATTGGCAAGCCTGGGCTAGTTAATGATAATTTTTAACTGAGTTGAGCTAAGTTAATGGAAAATATTTTTAAATGTTTTAAGTTAACAGTTAACTTATTTTTTTTTTTTAACTCAGTTAAGTTGAAAGTTATATGAAAATGTTCCATTAACTTATTAAATTAAGTTGAGTTATTTTATTATTTAATATCTTAATAAATAACCAGTAATATGGTATCAAATAATAAAAATCATAAATATTATTGAACACAGGAAATAGCCAATAGCTTTTCTATGCATAGAATTTAATTATTAAATGCTATTGAATAGAGTATTAGGTAGTAGGTACCAAAATAATACAAAATACAGAAATAAATACAACTTTTTGATTTATTAATATATTATACATTTTTTTAAATTATTAAATAAAAATAACATCGTATTTACTTAATCTTAAACTCTGAGTACTTTTTCAGGGAACTAATTCTATAAGAAATCTCCAAGTCTCTAATTAGTGTGACTGAATGTGTTATGAAAATTAAATATTGTATAGTTAAAAAGGTGATTTAATCAAAAAATAAACGTACTTCACTGGACACTGATCACATCATACCACTCGTATCATAGTAACACAAAACTGAAACACAATATTGAATATTCTACATACAATATTGTAAATTTTGCGTGCTAAGAGAGCCGAGAACGAAAAGAGAACCCATGTAGGCTATGACTATTTTGTCTATTGACAATATTGGCTATTTATAAATATAAACATTTGAAATATAAATATTAATATATATGAGCAATAACCCAATTCGTTTTAATTTAAGAATGACTTATTTATGGCGAAAATATTATATAATATGTTCTTGAGAATTGTACAATATTGTCATTTGTGATTAAGAATTTGTATCTGAATGATTATATCAATATAATAATGTAACATCATAAAGTTTTTGAACTTGAAATGTTTTTACAACTAGATTTACTTAAAAAAATAATGGGATTTCAAAAAAATGTAAAAAAATTACTTGACTTAGGTAGTATAATATGTTTTTCTAAAAACCATACTTACAAATTGGTCATTTTGAATTTTTATTTTTTGTATTACCAAAGAAAAAAAGTTATATTATACTTTTAAGTATTGTAACGCAAGTTAAAAAATTAACTTTAAAAAAATTATAAATTAATGATTGGATCAAAAGTTAATTCATTAGTCAGGTCTCCTGTTACATTCTGTATAGTGCATACCACTAATATTCGTTCTATAATAGTTAAAGAAATACATGATTTCAATGAAATATCTATTTATTAAATTTAACTTAACAGAAATGCTGCAGCATACATGAGTTATTTGTTTTACCTCAATTTTTTTTTAAATTAATATATTCAAAAATAGATGTTATATCATTTTGGCCCAAAATGGCAGTAACTCTTTTTAACTTTAGCCTGAGTGTTTTAGCTTTAAAATTTTACTGGATGTGGCTAGGTTGGGTTAGGGTACAACCAATGGACATCAAATTCTCTTTTTTTAATATCTTTTTTACACAATTTTTAATACATAAACGTAATAACCACAAATTGTATATGTAAGTAATTAGATATACATCCGATAAATACTTATTTGAATATTGATATATATAAATATGTTTTAATTTTTAATATTCCGTTGATCAGACTATATTAAGTTCCATAAAAAATAACAGCCAAACGTGCTAATCAAAAATAATATACCCTTGAACTACTTCTTAAAATATAAGTTTCTTATAAAAAACAACCAAGAACACTGAACAGTTACGAAGAATGAAGAAATCAAAATTTAATCACTCAATAACGAAGGCAGTGGAGTCAAAACCATTTACAGTAGATAATATCTAGTTAGGTATATGTATAACATTTACATACTATTATTATAAATGATAGTACAGCAGTTGAAAGATAGATTAACACGGCAGCGGCGGCGCGTTTCAGTAGGTGTATCTCAAACTAGTCACTGCGCATCTTAACTCTCGTCTCACCTAGTTGTTTATCATAAATCATAATTAATGTATAAAATAAACGACCTCGGCTGACATTGACTATATTAATTGATTAATGTGATATGGAAACTATGGAATATACTATTACAGTTGTATATTTACTAATTTATACCATTATTTGCTATTCGGTTCTAATATCCATATACGGAGAACCCCTGGTTATAAGTGTTGCAGCTGTGTACTTGTTTGACATACTTCCAAACATTGTAGAAAATAGCGGCTGTAGGCGGCGGCTCAACACTTATTCCCGTTTTTCTTACTCATTATCTCTCACCTTCGTGTGGGACGGGTGGTGGGGCATTGCTGGCTATACGACTATTATATATATACCATACATACAAGGTTAAGTACTGTATGCTTTCTATACAGCACTAAGGTCAATGCATATACATTATACAGGATTTCAAAAAAATAAATTATAATAATATAATGAACGAAATATTTGTCATGAAACATGAGTTCTTAGTTACAAGTTATAGTTCTCATGTCGTATATTGTTATATTCATGCATATTTATGACGAACAAGAAAATAGTGTTCAGTAAAAGTATAAAGAATAAAGTACCTACTTATATTTATTAATTCATTAATTGTATTAGTTGCATATTATAATTTATTGTTTTATACGAATTATTAAAGTAAACGCTTTTTATTTTACTGTTTTATTTTATATTTGAAAAAAAACGTAAACATTATAATAAGATATTGTAGGTACCTATCGTTTACGGTCTACCGAATGGAATTTCTATAAATAATAAATAAATTACCAAAGACGAAACCATGTATTATACATATATTTCTATATATGGATGGATACTATAGAATAAAAATCTGTGTTATTATATTTAGGAATTCCAAAAATCATACTTTTCCAAAAATTACGTTTCTGTGAGCATTTATTCACAACTAAATCCGGCATAATTTATTTTTAACGGATTACTGTTTGTCAATATAATATTATTCAATACAAATACAATTCCAACAGTATGTTTACAACGGGATATTTTTCAACAAAAACACTGTTCCAAACGAATAATTTTTCAACTTTATATGCGTCTATATCCTATAATAGGTCTACAAATAGGTCTATAATAGGTCACTTTTTAGTATAGCCAGGCTATGTTGTACTATGTACATAATACATACTTTGTACTACATATAGTAGGTCTATCAAAATGATAAATCGTAAAATTCGGTATATAGGAACTAAGATCGGTTAGTATTTAGGAATCACTTATATCTTAGTTATAGACTAGGTATAGAGTGTGTAAATATTATATTTATTTTCACACTTTTTATCGTTTATTTTAGATTTGTAGCGATAAATATAAATATCGAGTACCTGCAACCAATTCAATATTCTACAAAACACTTTAAAAACGGGTACCTGAACAATTGTAAAAAATTAACACTTTTAAATTTTTTATTCATTTAATCATTGTATTTTTGACAATTATATATTTTGTGGTAAACATTGATTTAAAAATAAAAATGTTGGAACAGTTCTATTTTGCAGTTAAACATGAATTCGGTTGCACAGAAAATACAACATTTACATGAATTTTGATGATTCATTAAAAAGCAAATTATTAACCATTAAATATGATCATGAATTATTTTGGTTTAATACTGCGTTTTTGTATGCAATCATAGCCCCGTGTTTTTTAATGGTTGTTAGGCGGGCGTTCGAACGTTTCAGAATCAATAATATATAAATACAACTGTTGTATAAAAATATGAAAGTATAAAAACCACAAGGTAAAGTCAATATTTGTATAGGTTTCGTTCTCTGGGATTAGAGTATGCAGCCGCTGCTGGCAAGTAGGAGCAAAATATAGCGATAATGTGAAAGAGAGCAGTGACCGTGAGAGAAATATTGTCGGTGGAGAAGCAATCGAAAGAGAATGAAAGAGAGTGAGAGTGGTGAGTGAGAGAGTTAGCAAGAGGAGAGAAAAATAAGTTACTACAGTATGTTTTTTTGTAGCAAACACGTAGGTAGAGCTGCCCAACAGCCACGCGCGTTATAATTTCCCCCATTTCTAAAACGCAACGTTGCCGCACCTCAATGGGGCCCGAGGCCAGTGACCGTTTTGGAACTTATTGTGTGTGGTGTTAGAGGGGCGTTTCTTCGACGATCCGCAGCGGGGAACTGCATCGTTACGGGTTCGGCGGCGCGGTACATCTATTATATTATGTATATAATCATATCTGACATACAGTAAAGGTCGCCGTCCGTTATTATACCTTTATAATATATTATATACAATATTATAATAAAATTATCAAGCCGTCTCAACCGTGGCGTATACACTATTTTAATAATCTGTAAATATATATAATTTTAAAACTGAAAAAACAGCACTATTATCACTATTGCGTTTTTACAGAATTCATTCGGTAATATGAGTAAATTAAATTATCTATAGGTTTAAATAACGATTTAGGTATGGAAGTTAAACTGCCAAAATGTGGAGAAAATTGAACGATTAAAAAATCCTATCTATACCTATTTTTCTATTTAATATCATTAAAAGATGATTGTGACAAATTATTACCTTCCTACTTTATATTATAACAGGGGTTCATGATAGGTAAACCGTAATATTATCATTTATTAGTAAAATGTAAAATATTTTAGTTATTTTCCTGAACTCAAAATATGAAAATTAAAATTAACGTTTTCGTTTTTCATGATAATTTGAGATACCTAGGTGGTTATATATATATATTAAAAGAGTTATTACATTATATTATATTTGTTATTTAAAAAGTAATATTATTGATTATTTCCTTATTTAAATTTCACACGAGCCGACCTAAATGATAAATCTATACCAGCCGGGTGGTAAAGATGTGGTTGTCAGCCAATGGTACGGCCGGCTGCCAAATATAAGTAAAACGACAGCGGCTGTTAGCTCTTTGTGCCAAACTTATCGATAACGCATTACAATAGAATTATATTATATTTTTGTACGATCGTCCGATTTCTTTGTAAAATGAAATATCGATGGCGTGTCGGCGTTCGCCTACATTTTGACGATTCCGATCGTTATGACCACGACGTCAAGCGTCAGAATCGTTTTACGAACAGCTGTTGTTGTAGGCTACATAGCCTAACACTGAGCTACTTAGGGTGGGGTTTGGACTTAAATCATATTATTTTTACCTATAAATTGAAAGCATGATTGGGTGCACACCTTTAGGTACACATTTTTTTCAGAAAATCGAATACATCGTTTGTGTACATCATAAAAAGTTATGTACCCAAATACCAGTGGCGGTTCTGGTAGTATTTTTTTGGTGAGGCAACCTAAGTATCAACCCCCCCCCCCCACCCATACAACATTAGAATTCACAATAAATGTAATTTAAAAACATAAAAATAATTATAATTGTATGAATGCTAATAATATACTTGTTTCGTTTAGTAAATAATATAGTAATAGTAATAGATAGGTAATAAACAGAGCATTTTAAAATTTGATAGTCCTGAAAAGGACTTTTTGAGTAGGTAAGCCTAGTCCTGAAAAGGACTTTATGAGTGGGTATGCCTAGTCCTGAAAAGGACTTTTAAGTTATGTTATGTTATGTCTAGTTCTAAAACTATTAATTAACTAAGTTAAACTACCTATTATGTTTTATATGTTAAATTTATACTCCTATCTTTTTGACTAGAATACATGTTTATAATATCATCGTAAAATGATTCAGTTTTTTTAAGTTGGTGAATCAAGGACTTTTCAATTGATAGTATTGAAAGAGAACTTAAACGAACTTGTGAAATACTATTTCGAGAACAGGTTTTAATTCTTTTGAGGCAAGAGAAACTTCTTTCATTTGATACACTAGTTGATGGTATGGTTAAAATAAGAATAAATAATTTATAAGATTCAGATAAAATGTCTTTCAATGCATCTTGTTCAATAATTTTAACCATGTCATAGATGTGTAATAAATTTTGATATTTTACATCACTATACAAAACCTCCAATTCAACTTTTAATGTATTAATATTATAAAATATATTAGAATAAGTTGATTTCAAATTATTTAAAGCATTTACAGGAAATCTATTTGAATATTCTTTAAATTTAGTTACATCAGCTAACTGTAAAAAAAGTAATTTATTTGTATCTTGAAATCTGGTATTTAATTGCATTAGAATATTATCAATTATTTCATAAAACAATATTTTAAAACTTGATTGATTATTAGATTCATTTCTTGTAGCTTTTGGAGGTTTTGTAAGAGTAACCGCTTGATTAAATAATTTTGAAAATTCAGGTTCATTTCTTTTTTTATTTATAAGATCATATGTTATATTTATTTTTCTCAAGCAAAATTCTACATCAAATGATTTATTTTGGAGTATGTTAAATAAATTGTCAGTATATATGAATATATCACTAAATATCAGTGATAAGAAAGCAAATTCAAAAGTTTTTAAATTTTTTAAATGACCAATAGCACCACAAATAGATTCAGGTGACGATTTTGGATCTTTGCTAATACAGTCAAAAACATTTATAAACCCAGGCCACTCATTAACTATTGTGTGTAAAATTTTTGACCGTGAGGACCATCTTGTTTGAACAAATTGAGGAATTCTTTTCCCCACAATAGTATCTACAAAATTAGTACGCGAAGTGGAATTGTGAAAATAAGCAGCAATACCAGTGAGGTTAGCAAAAAATATACGACATTTAGCATTTATACTACAACCATGTTGCAGTACCAAATTTAATCTGTGAGCTAGGCAGTGTGTAAATAAAGCATTAGGTGCAACTTCCTTAACTCTAGCCTGTAAACCTGTTAAATGCCCAGACATTACACATGCCCCATCATAACATTGTCCAACTAATTTATTTTTTATATCAAACTCATGTAAAACAGAATTAACCAAATTAAATAAACCTTCAGCCGTGCGGTCTTCACTAACATTATGAAAACCCAAGAAACGCTCAACCAATTCAGATTTATCTGTAACATATCTAATTATTATTGAACATTGTGTTTTTTGACTGATATCTGTAGTATCGTCAATTTGAATAGAATAAAATTTACATTGCCTGATTTCATTTTTTATTTGGTTTATTAAAAATTCAGAAATGCATGAAATTAAATCATTTTGTATGGACTTGGACATACCTGAGAATATGTTTTTTATACTATTATAATGATTTTGTATTTCTTGAGAGCACCAAATAATATGCATATCAAATAACTCTCTAAAATTCCCTTTATTTAATGAATCACTGCTTTCATCATGACCTCTAAATGCCAACTCTTGTTTTCCCAAAAATAAAACCAAATCGATTAAGTACTTCATAAATAAACGATTCAATCTCACATTTTCATTATAATTTTTTTTAAACAAATTACCATGTTCATTAACAACATCTAGTATAGTAAAACAATTTTTTTCTAGGTTTTTTAATCCTAAATGATTATGAATATGTTCTTTTGATGATTGATGTATTTGTATACCCCTAGATAAATTTTTTAAATCATAATACCCAGTAGTATTCCACACAGACTTCATTTTACCCAACAACAAACATGGCCAACAAAATAATTTTTGTATATAATGACTTCCACATAACCAAGAGTGTTTTTGATATAAATTTGGATTAAATGACCTACAGAATACCTTACTTAGTTTCTTGTCAGGAGCCAAGGCTGACAAAATCGGAATAGGCTTACCAACTTTTAGTAGATCATTTTTAGTATCAGAATTCCAACGTCGAAACGGCGTCTCCAACAACATGACTACCACGTCTGTCACTGGATACATAACTCCAACAGTAATCAAAGTAATGTTTAACAAAAAAAACTGCAGCACTCGTAAATAATTTTAACGAACCAACGTAAGACCCAAGCGAGTAGCGACAATTTGAAGTTTGAATACAGAAATGTCAAATGACTAATGATAAATATAAAATTATTATCAACAGATATTACAACGGACAACGGTTTAATTGGGAATGTCCCGTGTCTCGACTCTCGACTGTAACAATAACAACTTTACTGATAATGTGTTTTTACGTTGAAATGCCGGCTGACCATAATATTACTGTATACCGCGTCTATTTTTAGTACATAAGGCAATGTTAGTCGAGCCTCCGATGTTCATTGCGCATGCGCAACTCTACTTATTTAAAGGTCGCGTGCATTCGCGTACATACGCTTGTGTGTGTAATAATTCATGTACACAATAGTACCATACTCCGAGGCGAAATGAACGGAGCCTCAGCTGGGACGTCATCGGAACATTGCCGCCGGTTGAAACACCAGCGTTTGTTTACGTAATAATTATTTCATTCATTTCTTATCGGTTTATCACTATTTTTTGGTAATAAACACTAAATGATAATATGATTTACCATTTACGATATAATAAAATATGATAATTCTTATTATTAAACAATAAACATGGCAAAGAAGAATTTTTTCTCAAATAAAATCATAAAAACGTTAAAAATTAATATCGAAATATATGCTATCGATGGGCCAAAAATGATACTTTTTGCGTATTTTTTTACTTAAAATTGTAGGTTAGGCGGCGCCTAACTTGCCTCACCCCCAAAACCGCCACTGCCAAATACATTTTATCTTGTGATCAAACGTTATATTTATTTATACCCAAACGTATTGAACTTTGGGTCAATGTGTCCAGGGGCATCATTTCAGGTTTTAAATATGGGTGCCAATATTTAAGGCAGGCCAAATAAACCAAGGTATAGGGCCGCTCCAAACAATAAGGGTAGGGTATACATTTGCCGACTCAATGTTGTTTTTCTCGCTTTGTTCCAATTTTATGTTATTTAATTTAACTTGCCAATACTAATATATTATATGTATATTTATGTAAGTAGCTTTATTTAATAATTAAAAAAGCTAATAAAATTCAACATTTTCTTATAGCTAAAAAAGAGTCAAAATATTTTGAAAATTCTAAGGTGTGTAGAAGATGTAAATATAAACATTATATGAAAATTGTATGTTTCTACGGTTATTATTTTTATAGTAACCTACTACAACAAACAAAATCGATTTCATCAAAAACTGGTTTCGAGTGAAAATCTCCGTTTTCTTTTAATTTATTTTTTAATTTAAAATAAAGCGACTGTAGCAAATGGTAACCTATGGCAACGAACCACACGTCTGTCGCCCGGCAACCGTGCCGTCGTCCAAAATCAATAAAATCCCTTTTTAAATGTACTGACGAACCGGTATAGTGCAGTTGTCACAGTTAAATACAATGATGTATACACCGGCAACTAGTAGTAACTGTGTGTGAGGTAATACGGCACCTCATCTATAACATCAGCAGTAGTTAAAGCAAAATTTTACATTGATATAGAATTTTAGGAAAGCGTTAGATGTAATTGTAGAGCTTTATTATTATTTATTCCTAAATACTAACATAATTGCAAATACTCATGGATATAGGATAATTTAGGTAGAGACGTAGAGCACTATAGACATACTAAACATAATCACTGTAGTAAAATACACTCCACTTATTTTGCTGACGCCTTACACTATTATTTTCACTCTTCTATTGCAGACAGGCTTTTACAATAAATATTGTTAGTGTATAACCTAACCATGCCGCTTAGAGCTTAGGATAATTAGTTCGAATGAAAACATTAGTTTAAAGTATGCTTATTAATTATTAATTGCGGTCTTATTCGAATAATATTTTGGTCCAATATTATATTGCATGTATTTTGATAGAAGCTAACCGATGCTAATAAAGATTCCATATTTGACGAATGACTTTCAATGGTTTGAAAAGCTACATCGATTGGATATATTATTATAAAACTCGTCTTGCTATTCAGTTTACTGTTTAGTCGACCGCGGCGGCCGGCAGAGCGACGTGGCAACGTTGCGTTGCGTGAACGCGGTCGACGGATGAGCGCCTTGCGCAGTGCGCACGCATATCTGGTCGGTGGCACCACCTCCCCGCCCCGCACCACCTATATAGTAGCGTCAAATACCGCGGTCCGCATTTCACGGGCACAGCGGCAGGCAGTCGAACAGTAGATGTACGACAATAGTATATTTTAGTAGTGAGTCACTGAGTTGTAGTCACCGCCCAGTAATAACGGCAACAAAGGTTATATTTTATTACATTTTAATATTGCATTTTAAAATATTGCATTGAATACATTGATGTCACGAACAAAAACGAAACACAAACTGTTGCGTCCGGTCTCGGAACACCCGCACCGCTAAATCGATAAGACAATACCGTATTTGCGTCACTGGCATCACCACTCACGCATCCACGGCAATACTTATTTTGTTCTCGTGTGAACCGGCATCGCGACCGACTTGGCGTGCACAAAATTAAGTAGTGTCTTTTGTTATTACGCCGGGTCGACGTTCCTGCAGACGGCTCCGTTTGGCAGCAGGTATGCCGTTTTGCGAATAATTACTTTTGTTTGTGGGGGGGGGGGGACTTAGTTGTTGGTGGTAGTAGGGGAGGGGGATGTGCGCAAGATTTCCATAGGCTCCGCGATGTCATACAACCAAAGGCGCCGAATGTTAGTTTTGCCGAAGAACAAAATATGGCATAGGTAAATTAATAGTTGTAGAATATTTTGTAGAGTTCTTGTCGGCGGATGTTTAAGCTTTATAAATAATTATGTCGTAGGCGTTTCAAAAGACATCGGCACATTGGGCTAGGGTCGATGCGTTTTTCGAGGCTCAAATATTCTTAAAAATTATTGAGTAGAAATGTGGTAAAGAAAAGTATCAAGTACTTGCTAGAAGAAAGACTTCATACGGAACTGATATTAACTTATGTCTAATCCATGAAGTAAACCTACCTAAATATATCTATATCTGGACATCTAGTTAAGATATAGCCACAGATATAACTATGCTAGATAGTCGTCTTGATATCATTAATGTACATACGAGTAAAATCGTTAGTTGTCCAGGTTGATAAACAAACTTTATCAACTATTGTAATTAATTATCATACAAATTAAAATTCATCTGCTCACTGTTTAATATATACCAATAACTGTTGAATATAATATAATATAATATAGTTTACTAATCGTTTTATTTATTATTATTTCTTATACATATTCCTTAATTAGGTATATGGTTCTCCGTTTGTTTGTATCAATTCTGATTATTACATAAAATGCCTATTGTTCATGTAAATTTTAAACTGTCACAACAAAGCCAAAGCTGATAGTAACATACATTTTTTTTTAATGTACTTAATTTTCTATGGATGAGGACGTTTAACACCCGTAATTCACTTTTTAATAAATGGATACATTCTTATTAATATTCCGTGTATTAACAATAAAGCTGGTGGTGTATCGATTTTAATTAAATTAATATAGTATATCACTAAACTAGTATAGTCCTGAACTATAGTAAAAATGTATTACCGGGTTGTAACTCATTAGACATTTCTTTCTCTCGGGACAAATGTTTATATTATTTAACAGCAATTTTGTAGTACAGTATTTTTAACACCAAATTCTGGGGAGTTCATGCTTTATTTAAACCAATATCTTTGTCGATGACTTCAAATAGTACACAATCAATAAGCTGTGGAGATATCAATATTGATATTTTAAATAATAATCTGGAATCCATTAAATACTCAAATATATTAACACAAAATGGATTTTATAACGCATGTTATCTTTATACTAGAATACAAAATACATAAAAAATCTGTATTGATCATTTATTTATACAAAATGTTTTTAATACAAATGTCAAAACTTATGTTCTTCGTAACAGTATAACTGACCATTTTAGTTTAATTTTAAACACTAATATTGAGGATGTACTAGGAAATTATAATGATAAAAATGATATGAACAAAAAATATGTTAGAATTAATTACTCACACTTAAATTTATTAATACAAATAGAAAATTGGAGTTCAATATTCAAAAAAAGTAAAACTGCTACACAGTCAGTAGATTTCTTTAATGATAAAATGAATGAATTTATTTATTTATTTTCCAATGAAACTCAATGTAACTATAAGGGTTAAAAAAAATGTAAATACCTTTGTTTATAGCTGGTCTTATCACCTTAGTAAAAATAAGGGAAAACATGTATAATAAAACCCTTAAACAACCATTTAATGTTGCCTTAAAAATCTATTATATTTCATACAGAAATATATTGAATTAATTAATAAAGCTTGCCAAAAATGTGTATTATTGTAATAAAATTAATAAAGCTGGTAAGAATATAAAAAAAAAACATGAGGATGTATTAAAAAAGCATCTAGCACAAAAACAATTTAAAAACCTATGTAAATGAAATACTCAATGAATATAACATAACCTCAGACGAACATGAAATTGCTAACATTTTTAGTACATGATAGGAACTGATATTGCTGATAGTATTAATAATAGTAATTTTAAACGAAAAAAATGGAATGAACTCAACAATAATTGTTCTGTATTAACTCTATTTATTTTAAGCCAATGAACCAGGTAAAAAAGTTACATTATTAGTAAATGTAAAGAACACTCCTCTTTCTATGAAGAGTTTTTAACTAATTTGATATTAAAAAAGAACCGGCAATTAATATATGAATACCGTTATCTATTTTATTCAATAAATGTTTATCAGAGGGAGAGTTTCCAATAAGTTACAAAAATCAATTGTTATACCACAACCAAAAAATGTTAACATTAAACACTGTGCTAACTATAGACCAATAACTTTAACGTTGACAATATCTAAACTATTAGAAAAGTGTGTAAAAATAAAACTGACAGAATTTTTGGATAAAATTAAATTTTTCAATAAAAATCAATATGGATTTAGGAGCAAACTATCTACTACGGGCGCACTCTACGATGCCACAAAAATTATATCAGATCAACTGGATTCAAAAAAAGAAGTTGGGATGTTTTTAAATCTGAAAAAAGCGTTTGACTCTTTTGACCATGATTTCTTAATTGAAAAACGAGAATACTGAGGAGTGAGAGGTGTCAAAAGTCAAACTAAGTTTCTTCAATTTATATCTTACTAATAGTTATCAAATTGTTAAAATCAATAACGTATTTAGCAATGAGTTACCTATTAAGTACTATGTGCCTCAGGGTACAGTGCTAGGTCCGCTACTGTTCACTATTTACATTAATGGCCTCCTTAATCAAAATATTGATTGTGAAATAATTTGCTTTGCAGATGATACAACTATTATATTTAGTAGTGACTGTTTGAATAGTGTTGAAGAAAAAATAAGTGTTGCCCTAAAAAATGTTAAATCTTGGTTGGACAATAATTCACTACAAATTAATTATGATAAATTCTCTTTTTTGCATTTTAAAATTACTAGTAATCATAATCCGGAGTTAAATACATATATAATACATCTATCTTTAATTAAGAAGGCAACCTCAGTTAAAATTTAACTACTAAGTTAAATACCTGTGTAATGGCCTGTGTCTTGATGACCATTTAAAATGAAATTTGCATATAAATCATCTAATTAATAACTTAAGGATATTTTTCTGTCTTTAAAAACCTAAAAAATATTTTGAGTTATAAACTTGAGATCATTGTTTACTAAGTGTTAGTACAATACATTGTTTCATATTATGTAATTGCCCTCTTGGGTTCTGCCTATAAAACCTAAACAATTAAATTAAGGACCACATTAAACTCACTTATAAAATACTAATTCAACAAGCCGTGGCATTACTCAACTTCTTTTCAATATAAAGAATTATAAATACTTAGTTTTACTAATCTTCATTTATTATTTGCTAGTACACTTTTATTTAAACACAAAAATACTATTATTTCAGCGCATGTGCATGGTCATAAGACTAGATTTAACAAACAATTTTAATATAAACATTCCTAAATTTAGAAGTATATGTGTTTTCAAATGTAGAGTATATAATAAGACTAAAATAATAATAAATGTATAATTCAAAATTAAAATGTATAATCTAATTAATATAAATATAATATAAACGTGACTACTTTTCGTAACATTTGGACACACGTTTTAAATAACGACTATACATTTTAGTTTTGAATTATTATAAAATTATTATTATTTTATTTATTTTGTTAATATATATATTATGTAGCATATTATGTTGCACTGTATAAAAATAATACATTTACAAATTACAAAGGAGGGATGAACAGTAGTCGGTGGAATCAATATGTAAATATTATAAACAGCAGCCGGCGGGATCAATATGTAGATTTTATAAACGGTAACCGGCGGAATCGATATACGCGATACGCCCCATAATAGTCCACAACTTTCAGGTAGCGTACTATCTTAAATAAACGGGTTTTGTAATAATATGAGAATACAGAAATGTGTGGAATCAGATATGACAATAATAAAAAGCCCCGAAAATTGTGAAAGTTAAAATTGAAATACAACGTATAATAATGTCGATATTTTATAAGAAACTGCGTAGTAGATTATCGAAAATGTAGCCACATAAGTTACGCACTCGTATCGCGTAAGCATTTCCGAGAAGATTGCGTGTGGACACTGCTTCCGTGGTAAGGATACTCGTATCGAAAAGGCTAGAAGTAGAGGGTAAGCCTATATAGGAGAGCCCTAAATGGCCCATCTTCAGACGTGATTATTTGACAGAGCAAGCCAGAGCACCTCTACGCCAGTCAGTCTTTTAATTTATTATTTTGGATTTAAAATAATGTGAACAGAAATATTTTAGATTTAGAAAATAATCGAGTCAAATCGATCTATTTCTTAACACTTAAAATAATTTGGTGGGCATTAATATTTTTACACCCAATGGTTTGTAAATTTTAGTAACACAAACGTAGTAATTACTTTAAACTTAATTACTTTCAAACAAATAACAATCACTTTATAGTCCGACCTTCTTTTTGAGACACACTTTTTTTCCAAGCGACATCACTGCATGGAGGCTGGACTGCTTAGAGACACCCTAAAGTTATGATTTATTACGCGATTTTTATTTTATCTAACCATTAAATTCCATGAGTACAGTGTGGTTTTGTTGTATTATTGAACATATCTTCAAAAAATAATTGTGTTATAAATAAATACATTGTAATTTAAATTATAGTAAAGAATACAATTATTATAATTTCAGGCGAAATCCTATTTCTGTGATTTATTTGCTGAGCCGTCCAAGTAAGAGATAAGATCCAAAATTGCTAAAGAATGATAAACCATTTTTAGAATTAGTATTAGTTACAAAATACTATTATCATGGAAAACACGGCAGATAAGCAAATTAGAGCTGCAAGAGTAAGTTTAATTTGTATTTTGTATTACCTACACAATAACTACATAAAGGTACTTTCATACCTTCATGTATAGTATTAATAATTCTTTTTTATTTATAGATATTGTTCAACCTTGCTCACTGTTATTTGCAAACTACAGACATTGATGATGAACAAGAAGATGAAAAAAATAATACAAAAAAAAAAGACTTTCAACAAACAGAAAAAGAAGAAGTAAATGGAAAAGAAGATGACACATTTCACAAAAAACAAGAAAAACAGAATGAATTAGATGATGAAATAGAATTACACTTACAAGTGCAAGTTGAATCAAAATACCAACAACAATTATGTAAAGATATACAAAATAAAGACTTAAAAAAAGAAAAACCTGAAATGGAAATAGAATTAAAAATAGAAATTCCACAAGAATTTGATGGTTCATATCTGAAAAATGCTGATAAAGAAAAACAACATTTCGAGGAGGAAGTTGAAAAAAAATCAAAAAAAAATCATGAATTTAATCAAAAAAGGGGAAGAGAAAACATACCAGAACTAATTAATTTAGAAATAAATCCTGATTTAAAATTTCAACAGGACATGGAGAGAGAAATAAGACTGAAACACAATATACCAAAAGAAAATGTGCTTGTAGATTTAAGTGGAAAAAATATCAATCCTTCAAGCACACAAGACCAAATTCAAAAAGGGATTGACATTAAATCACAAAAAGATAATAGTGATGTTCTACTAGAAAATGAATTACTAGAACAGAAAAATATACACGAAAATCTAATGGAATCATTTCATAGGTCAGTTCAAAAAAGAATTGAAAGACTTATTTGTGAAATTCCGTTAGAAAAACAAATAATAAATGATGATCTCCGACAAGAAATTAAAGAATTAAAAAAAGAAATCAAAGAACTAGATCCAGAAAATTTTAATGAATTAAATAAAGACATTTTAGAAGAAGTTTCTAAAAAAGATTATTTACCGGTTCAAGTAAAATTTTTTAAAAATCTCTACCGTTCATTTATCCAGGATTCAGCACCTTTTTATAATAGATTAGACCAATTAAGCAATGATAAAACACAAACAGCTGAACAACAAAAATTGAATGAAGAATTTTTAAAAAAATTAGATAGTTTATTATTGCAAAAATGTAACAAAGAAACACAGGAAGGAGTTAGTGGAGATGAAAGAAATCAAAATCAATGTGAAGGTATTGACGGAAAAGAAAAATTTCAACATTATGATTTGGTTCTACAATATAATCATGAAATGTCGCAAGAACTAGAGGGACATGCACAACAGGTTGTAGGTAAAAAAATATTAGTTGACTTCTATGATGATGCAGTGAAAACATATTTACATAAATCTGATAAAGATGTATTAAAAGAAAAATTACGTAGAGCAGGAACAGATGTTATAGACCAAACACAAAAAGAGGAAAGTAAAAATATCATATTTCAGTTAGAATTTTATAAAAATGTAGAAGTTGAAGAGGGACTACAGAAAAAAAATGAAAAAAAATTACAAAATAATACTGAAGAAGAAATAAACGATGATCTCATAGTAAAAACTCAAGAAAATGAAATAGAGGTAGAAGAAGATTCAGATTTGGAAATAGAAAATTTCAAAGAAGAAAAACAAGTGTATTCTGAAATTGCAAATTACAAAAATGTTGAAGTAAATGAAAACGAAAAATTCAATAATGATGAACTGGAAAGAGCTAAAATTGTTGAGTCTGGAGTGAATACCGAAGATTCTGAAAAAATGGTACAAGAAGATTCTGATGTGGATATTGAAGGTTTCGAAGGAGAAGTACTAGAGTTTCCTGAAGTTAATATTGAAGACTTTGAAGAAGAATCTCAGGAAAATACTGATTCGGATACTGAAGACCTAAGTGAGGAAGAAGTTATTGACATAAATGAAGTAGTAGAAATAGTTGAAGACATAGAAGTAGAATCAAATTGTTCAATAGACAATTATACACCTTCAAATGATGTACCCACTCCAACATGCAATGAATTGAATTTAAAAATTAATCCAAATTCTAACCTTACACGCGACGAAGAAGAAAAATTAAAAACCATCAACTCATCTGACCCTGCAATATTTACGAATCATATTAAAGAGAAACAAACATTTTTTGAATTTGAACATCGATTAGATGAATTATCTCAAGAATATAAAGGTTATGTGCAGCAAAAAGTGCTTAAAGAATTAGAACAAGATATAGATGATAAACAGTTACAAGAAATGGAAATATTTCCAGATACGTTAAATGAAGTAAACGTAAATATAAAAGAAGATTTTAAAAAAGAAATTGAAGAATTACAAACTGAATGGTGTCAATTAAAACCAGAATTCATGAATAATGTACCATTAAATTTTGAAAAGAAAAATTCAAACAAAAAATTAAAAGAAAAACCATTCAATTTGTTTGACAAATTACATTCTATACACAGAAAGCTATTATGCAAATTTGCTGATTCCAAAGAGTGGCCAGAGAATGTAAATAAATAGATATTTATATTATTTATAATAACTTGACCACATAACTTGATTCTCTTAAAAAGTACAAATATGCATTTATTATGTTTGTTTAGGTAGGTATCAAAAATAAAAAAAATACAATATTTTATAAAACTATAAACAGTTCAGAGTAAATATACTTAGGAAAATTAAATTAATGTAATGTGCTTTTAAACCTATACTCTTAAAATTGATAAAATTAGAAAAATGATAAATACCTACCTAGACATTTGTAAAATTTTAAAACATCATTTTAAAATAACTTAAACATTTTTCTTTAGTTAAATTATACTTGTTATTAGAGTTATGCATACATTTATGTATACTTACAGATTAAAGATTGACCGTATAATAATAATACATAAATATTGTTGTTGTTTTTTATACTGGCTACCTATTTGAACAACATGATACAATGTAATCTGAAAACCGTGATTTCTCAAAATAAATGTAATCTTAAATAAATCGTATTATCATTAAACATAAACTATTTTCTAAAAATTGTAAAATTAAAAAATATTCAATCACTTCTGAACCTTAATAATAACTATTATTTGAATCATTTTTATTTTATTTTGAATATTTTATTTTAGTGTTTCCATCCATCAAGTTTGCTGGACGTTTTGTTTGATGACCCTACTGAATTCAAACCTAATGTGTTGGTGGTTACATTGCATTCCGAAGACAAAGGTTATTCAATAAAAATTAAAACAGACAAGAATTCAAAATCGCCAGAAGAATATTTTTTCAATTATTATGAGGACACAATATTAGTACATATGGAAGATGAACATCTACCTCCAGATTTGTTGGATTTATTAGATAGCGCTGAACCCAGGTTATTTTATTCTGGATGTGTTATTGCTGAAATTCATGATCAGGTAGATGAGGTTCCAGGCCGAGTGTATAGGCTAATACTGCGTCCTTTTAGTTTGGTAAGCTATTTGAAAGTATTAATAATAATTTTGAAATATATATTTTACTGTTATATTTTAATCCATAATATAATTACAATACTTAATTACAGTCCATTCAGAGAGATATTGACCGTATAATTGCTAAAAATAGTCATGTCACTGATATAAATTATTGGTCATATAATAAAAGATTAAAGCTAGAAAGTATACTGCTTAAAAAATCATATCCAGTTATGTGCATGGATTCATCGCCTATTGCTGGTTTAGTAGTTAATTTACAGCATCAAGTGTTAAGTTGTCGTACTATAGTACTAAATCCACTTAAGAGAAAAAATAACTGTTCGAAGCCAAAACCATCAAAAACAGATTCATTCAATGAATCTAATGACAACTTAAATACATCAGTGTTGTCAAATGAACCTCAAGAAGACTCTTCAAAATTAATGGTTGGTTGAAAATATGTCTTATTATATCTAAGATCTATCAGTACCTACTACCTATATACTTGTATAGTTGTATAATAAAATTGTATGTATTATTATTTAAACATGAAAGTATTAAATATTGATGATTTTTAATCTCATTTACTTGATTAAATTAAATATATATTTATGTTTAGGATACTGAAAATACAAATATTGAAAACTATGTCTTATGGAAATTTGAATTTCGCATAAAATTATTAAAACTTCTCAAAATGTTTGTAATATACATAACAGAAACTCAAGAATTTTCTATGTTATTATGTACAAATCCAAAGATTGATTCTATCAAAAGGATACGGTATAGAATTTGTAATGATTAATTTGAAATATTTGAAATATTTTTATTTTTACACTGTTAACAGGTTTAAAATACAACCTTTAGAAAAGAAATTGAATGCCTATATTAATAAAATGCTAGAAATTCTTCGAGAAAAAATAAGCCCTGATATTGAAGTGGTTCAGAGGTATAAATGTCAATATAATTCAGCTCCTCTTTCGTTCAAGAGCATTCCATCACTGTTAAGCGACAAAATGTACAAAGCCAATAATGCAGATATAAGTCAGGTAAATTTTGAACTAGGTTTAAAAAAAGAAATATTTTTTATATTACTCAAATATTTGGAATTTACAAAAAAAAATATTTTGTTTAAATTTCAGTTAATAAATATATTTATAAGTAACTCCAACATCAAATATTTACCTATAAATAAGAAGTTGGAAGAAATGTATACACATAATGGTGAAATAACTAAACATGGGACTGAAAAAAGCGACTTATCACTTATGCAAGAAAAATTGGCTGCTGATTCTCAAAAGACTAACGAAACAGAAGAGAATTCTAGTGTAAACATACAATTAAAATAAATTAATATTCTGATAAGGGTTTTAACTCGTATTTGTTATCTACTTAAGGGTTGAGGGTTGTAACTTTTTAATACTCTACTTTTGCAACTTTTTATTTTGACTTTCTCTAATTTTATTATCAACATTGATTGAAATTAATATAAATAGTTAAAAGGTTATTGCAAAAAATATACATTTAAAACTAATAATTAAAAAGTTTCTTTCATTAAACTGTAGGGACACAAATATAAAATGATAAATTTTTGTAATATTATCATATTATAATGAGGGTTAGTAATATTTAAATAAATCTATTTTTATAGGATCCAGAAATCAAAAGAAATATGCTGTTTTGTGCAACAAAAAAGTTATCTACGAATCCAAAAAAATTTTTAGGTGAGTTTTAAAAATATTTTCAAACAAAATATACTTTACTTAATTTCAATCGTTTGCTGTTATTCCTATTTTAATTACATGAGAAATGTTTTTAGTTTACTAGTGAAATCTCATATAAAATTAATTTAACTTTTTTTATGTATTACACTGTATTGCGTTCAATTTTCAAGTTTTCGATTGGGGAAAAAAATTTTTCCTGACAATAATTAAATAAAAATTAATAAAAATCTAAAATGTCTTATGTCTTATATGTCTTATAAATAGTTCAAAAAGAGTTAAAATATTTTTTAAATGTGTTTGGTGTAGGGAAAATGATAAGTAATATAAACATTGGGTAAAAATGTCAAGTAGTTGCAGTTATTTGTTTTTTAGTTACTCCAAAAACAAATTCAATTGTGTCAAACTTAATTTTCCGTAGAAAAATCACATTACTCCTAATTTTTTTCCTCTGTCAGTTATTTTTTCAAAAATCGCCGAGAATTTCAATTTTGACTTCTTGTAAGCACCTACTAGATTAACTTGCCCACCAGAAAAGTTACTGAAGTTGTATATTGAAGTATTATTTCAATTACTTTTTATTATTTATTGTGTACCTAGGTATAAATAATAATAATAATAATAAAACATATTGTAAACTGTTAAGTCATTACATTCATCGTTATGCTACTCTATGGAACTGCAAATAAAAAAAACTAATTATGTCCAATTCAATAGGAATACATAGTTTTTTTAATTTAAATTACATAGTCTTATTAGTAATTGGTATTGAATTTAACAATATAATAAATCAGAATTGTATTCCATTTATTTACATTAGTATTAGTTAACATATTGTGATGAAATATGTTTAAAGAAGATGACTTGGTAAAAAACAATAAGATATCATACTATTTATTATTATAATCTATCTTACTTGGTCATTTTTAATTTTTAACATATCATTGTATTGTAATAAATGTAAGAATTAATTATATGTTCAATTTGACAGATGCATTAAATGATGTGGATTTAGTAGACAAAATACCTGATTCGTCGTCACTAAAAACTCGAACCATACCAAAGGACATTTTATTCAATAAGGATACATCTCTTGAACCATCATTAATACTTGGTAAATTGATCTGATCAGTACGCCCTAAACCTAAATAATTTAACATTTTAAAATAACCTATAAGTTAGAACAACATAATACTAAACATATATTTAAGTTATTAAAGTGTCACTTTCTAAATAATTTTAAATTTTTATTTATGCCATAATTCATTGTTTTTTTTTTTTAATATATACTTTAATAAAAGTAATAATAGTTAATTTGCTGAATATTTGATTTGACAGATTTATCAAAAATGGACTTCAAAGATGAAATAGCTGATTTGTCGTCATTAAAACCGCAAACCATGTCAAAGAACATTTTATTCAATGATGATACTATGCCTGTATTAAAAGAAAAGTCTACCAATATAGAGACAAACTCCTCTCTTGAACCATTATTAAAAAGGCCAATACACATAGTTTCAGAAAATGATAGTTCTTCAGATCTAGTCCAAGAAAAAATATTATCGGTATCAAGTGGTTCTACGATTCCAGTACTTAGATTTCTTACAACAACTACGCCATTTGAATCAAGCCCAGCAGTAGTGTTATCAAGTTTATCAATAATTAATTCTCTAGTTACGAGCATTAAAACTTATATGTTACCAATTGAGTCACCAAGTTTGGGTTATATAGCAATATCTGAAAGCTTGTCTTTACAAACTGAAGACAATGTGTTAACATCGAGATTTAATGATGATGATGACTCCAATACTAAATCATTACCAGCTATGAAACCAAATGAATTAATACATTTGACAAAAATAGATGATATTGCAGTGAAAATGTTTTATTATACTAATCAAATTACACCCACGACATGTAATGAGATGAGCCCAACTGAAAATATATTCACAATGTTTTCAAAGTCTGAATGCGTAGAAGATAGAGGTACCTGATAGAATTTACTATTTATTAATTACAGAAAAACACACATTTTTACGCAGAATAAACTGTAAAATGAGATAGGTTTTTAAATTATATAAATTAGAGTCTAGATAATAAGCCTAATAATTATTATCTAGACTATATAATATAAATTATCTATTTAATTTATATTTTCTTTTAAGTGTTGATGGATATTCATGAACCCTTATCCGAGCTATTTGAGTTAATTTAATCCTTTATTCTAGTATAATAATATTGACTCTACTAGCAAACCCTATTTTTCTGTAACATGGATAATAATAAATACAAATGGGCCCTGGTGATTGTTTTATCATTGAAACCTCATTATTTAAATAGGAATAAATGTTTTTGAAAATAAAAAAAAATGTCAACATGGTTTTGTCGCTAAAAAAAAAAACATTTTTTATATTTTTTATACACAACATTATGTAAGTCTTAAATTTTTAAATTTTTTGAATGACAACATAGTTTTAATTTTATATTCCAAAACAAATTATTTTAAGTATTCCAACAAAAAAATTTAATTTAAGACGAATGGTTTATGTATTATAACTTATAAGCAATGCTTGTAAGTTAATGATGTAATAATAAATAGATGGATAAACATGCACTTATGCACTAAAAACTGGCAAAATGTGCATTGAAATGTACCTTAAGGGATTGCAAACCGACAATTTTTAAGGGGTTTGGTAAAGTAAATTCTTTCGTTCCTTGCTGTCACTGATCGTCTTTGTGTGTGTAGTAAATGATCATTAGTGTGTGTATACTCCCTCCAATCACCCGTATCATACATATTACGCACTGGCATGTTCATGTAATTTAGTTGGTAGATCAAAATATTCAAACCAATTTATGTACGTGAAATAGATGTAAGACTGACAAAAATTAAAATACTTCTAGTCATTTGATTTAAAAAATGTAAAGATAAAATTTAATTGGTAAACAAGATTACTTTGTATTGGACGGAGCACTTTTCAATTTTATCAAATTCATGACGAAAATAAATATTTTACATTTTATAAGTGTATGCATTTTTAATGTTGAATAAACTAAAAGACATACAATATATGCTATAACCGATGCATAGTTGACTTATTTACCAACCCAAATATTTTTATATTTTATAAATCAAATCACTAGAAACCTCAAACTTTGTCAGACTCCAAGGTTGTTTTGATGAAAAATTAATAGCGTTTGCAATCCTCCTAAAAATATATTTTTGAAATAAACATTTATAAGTTTTATTTTTAATCATTTTACTAAAGATTTTTTTAATGAAAAATTCCATTCAAAATTATACAGTAAAAAATATAAATAATTGCATTTATTTGTATCAAATTTTTGTCTTTTGTTAAATTCCAATAAAAAATGAATGTTAATATTATATTACCCATACTCTATAGGAAAATTATAATTATGAATGAAATGCTGAGCAAAATATAAAAATACATAAATATGTCAAATAGGCAAAAAACCTCTGAATATGCAAAAATGTGCAAAAATATGCATAATAAAACTTCGCATACTTAACCATGGTAGCAACTTCAAAATGGATTCTATGTCATCTAGCATTAAACACAACTTACCAACATTGATATGCAAATGCATGAACTTACTAGCCTTGGCTAGAAGTATTTTAAGTTTTGCTAAGTCGGAGTGGAGTGATTTGCTGTTTTTCCTTAAAATGTTAGTACACTACTCCACTCATATAAACTTTAAAAACTTATGACTTATAAGTCATTACCCACTCATCTTAAATTTGATTTTTCTGTATCAAAATACTCAAAAATATTCTGCTATTGGAGATTACCTATATTAAAACTGTGTTACAATTCAAAAAAGCAAAAAACATAAAAATGTATTTAAAAATATAATTTTTAACAAATTGTAACCATGTAAAAAACATTTATGTGTTTTAAATAATAAGTATCTTACCTTAGGTTAATCAACCGATCTCAAAACATAATACATTATGAATATGATTGACTCTCTTCAGCTACCTATTCGCAATTTAGTAAAAATGTAAAATGTTTATTAAATTTGTTATAGAAGTATTAGAAGACCAATACATGTTAAGATGTCTTCAATTATTTCATCAACAACCAACACTACTAGGTATTTCGACTCCACATAATACACAGGTCTGTACGTTTGTTTAGATACAAGTTGTTTAGAAAATGAATATTGGTTTGGTAAAATCTATCCAAAGAGATATTTATCGGATCAAAAATGAATGTATTACTTTATCAGGAAGTAGGTAAAGGACACACAGACTTATACGGCTTATACATACAATTATTTTTCCAAAGCAATACTTCAATAATTGATTTGAGTTTTTGGTATTGTAGGTCAGATTATCAAATTGTATTGTAAACATTGATCAACACAAGTATTCATATCTATAATATACCCATGAAATTAAAAAAAAAATTTGGTGGGTAGGTAACCGCAGTATGCAGAGCTGCAGTTTGCAACTTTTTTAGTTGTGTGGACCACAAAATGTGTAAAAAAAACTTTGAAACCCACCCACTTAGTATATAACTAAAAATATTTTCAATACACACTAATAGACACCTATATATGTTTTCAGATGTATAATTTACACATGTCACATGTCAGTAATTAGAGAAACATACCTACTGTACAAATAATTTTTTAAAGAAATTAAGTTTATTGTATTCAACTCAAAAACAAGTGATCAAAGTTAAAAAATAACTCAATGTGGTTCTTGACATTGTTTGTCACGAGAGATTCAATATCAGAATTAAATATTTATGGATAGTATTTTAGCCTTAAATCACTCTCAACATTCATTTTATTTCTGCACATAAATAATACAAGTTGAAAAGGCTCCTTCACAAAGAACACCTACAGATACTAGATAGGTAGGTTGTTGAAAACCTCATCAATTGTTCCAGAGAAATTTTGGCAATTTCTGTATAGTCTTGCCAAACACTTATTGAAGATGGGACCAATGTACTAAACTGTGGTTTTAAAAAACGATTTTAGAGTCGGATCACATTATACTATTATTGTATCAACAATAGTATAGAAAATGATTATAATTTTCATTCTGAAAAAATATTCTGATTCTAGTAAATATGTATGACGGAACGGTTTATTATAAATTGTTGTAATTTAGATTGATTATTGCTTGTTGCTATAATTTTCAAAAATTTCCAAAATTCCAAACTTAAATATTTAATCAACTAAATAAAGTTATATTGCTCTATCGATCCCTCATGCGTGTTTGGAAAATTACTCCGTCTGAATGCAAATTGACGTAATCTTTGCGACACATTGTTGGAATTAGAGTTGACCAATTGAGTGAAAAATAAACATTTTTTACGCAATCACAAAATAGTTATCTGACATTTGCTTAAAAACTAGTCCAAGCAGTCAATTTGAGTTCCCTCCGTGATATTATTATGTGGGTTTATTAATACGATAAGGCTAATAGCTAAATGTATAATAAGTTGCCTATTAAATGTTCCTAAGAATCCAGTAGTAAAAAGGGCAATTAAAAAATGAATTTAAGATGGTTTAATGATAAATACAAGTTTACCTTAACTACAAATGAAAATAAAATGATGACCCACCTAATTTATTTTTAATAAACATTATTTAAGTTCATCATTAGCCTTATACTAAATTACATGTTTGTGATATTAATTTATTTTATTTTTATCTGTTTTATAGGAAAATGAAGATGAATTTCCAGATAATATGTAAGAGATATTATGTAACAACAAGTTCATATACAGTATAATATGGTGGTATGTTGATTTAATTTAAATTTAAATAACTTTATAGATTGCATTCCCTATTACAATTTTAAATAAATCAGCTGTAGATAATTTTCACCAAAATTGACCAAAATATATTAGGTATACAACATGTATAATTTGTACCATCTTAGGTAAACTAATAAGAAATTGGAACTGTAATTTGCACCAAAATTTAAATAATTTATTCTTTTGATAGCGCCTAACTCCTAACCAGGAGCTACTCCAAAGGTATTTCGTATTTCTAAAGAAAATGTACATTGTTAAAAACAAAATCATAAAAAACATATTATAACATCAAAAGTTTTCTGAAAATTATGACCTCCCCTCCCCCAACCTTGTTTCTGGAGCCGCCCCTTCTACAAACAAAGTTTTGATAGTAGAGTACAATATATTGTAATATGAGAAGCTAATAACACATTATATTCCATTTTAGATTCTGAGCAATTATTGCACTGACCATTTACACTGTTCTACGATAGGTTCTCCAGTATTGACTAAAAAGGTACCTTATAGCAATAATAGATGATAAGTTTATTATATATTATAATATAATATCTAAAAAATTGCCTTATTTTAGGCAAAAATATAATTTTAAGACATTTAATGGTTTTAAACAATTTAGATTTTACAAAAGAGTGTCTATAATACTAACATACCTAATTTTTAGCTTGGTTTTTATTTTTTAAATAGCCAAAATAAGTCAAAACATCACTATGTTATTTATAATTCACGTTTTTGTTTACTCTTCTGACACAAGCTGGGCTTACAGAGAGATTGCAGTAGCTATGTATCTGTAATAAATGTATACGTTTGTATTTTTGTGGTTCAAAGAGAGTCTTAATATTATAAAAAACAATTATCAGTCAAATAGTAAGCATAATGAATATAAAATAAACGAATACATAGATAGAAGATACTCAATTTGGTGCAAATTACAAACTCCCAATAAATCGAGAAAACAATTTTTATTATTGTATTCTTAATTTATCACCATTTAATACAACATTGCAGTCTAATTTACAAATATTAGTTGCAATATGAGTATCATTCTTTAGAAGTGTCCTAATATGCAGTCCACCAATAATTTGAGAAATATCAATGAACTGTGGTCTACCAATTATAATAAAAGTATAATAATGTAGTATGTGGTGTACAGTTCAAATTTTATCAAATTCAATGATTTAACATGAAATATATATTAATCAACATAAAATAAAAAAAGGGAAAGTGGGAACTGTTCTATGCATGGAAAGTAGGTGTTTAGTGAATCTTGCCATTGATTAAGTCACTGTAATGTATATGTTAAATTTGATCCCAATAAAAAATATTTACATACAAAAACCTATTCTGAGCTAAGACTATCAGTAGTTAGCTAATATTTAATGCTTCGATGTTCAACTTCAGTATATTTTCTGGTAGGAAAATGAATCTAGTTAATTCTTTAAGAGGTGACAACAAAAATTTTCTAAATAATTTACAATACCAATATAAAATAAATTGCGAAGAACGGGAATTTTTTTACAAAACAGTTTTAAACAAAATTGTTTATTTTAGTTATTGTAGTGACTTATTTACCAAATGTTAATGATTGACATATTTTCTATAGGTACATGATTAAATTGTCTATCTATTATGACTTTTTTCAACTATTGATGTATACATATTACATATTGATATAAAGGTACACTAGAATAATTTATTGATCGAAATTCGGTCATAAAACGTTAAAATCTACACATTCTAAAATATTGAACTTTGCACACATAATTTGTTGCTTATCTATCGGTGTTGTGCTTTTTCTCTATTTTAATTTCTATGAGCGTTTTATATTGTAAATTTTCATATTTTAGTTTTTGAGTCTATAAGCCATAAGGCTTAAGCTACATTAGATACATAAAATTAATTTCCATTTGAGAAGCAAACAATAATTAACTATTTTTTTATATTTATTTTATAAAATATAAATTGGTTAGGTAGGTAACTGTGTTCTGTAATTTGTATTACCTGACTTCTTACAGGAAAATTTTTTTTCCAACAGACGTAGCACTAGGGTTTCGTATTTTTGTATTAATCTGCCATAAATCAGGCTTAAGAGAAAATGAGAAAATATAAATTCAAACATTTTTTTTGTGCACATCTACTTGATAATAACTTTCCAATACTTTATAATTTTATTCTCTTACTATGTTTATAATAATATGTTTGACAAAGAAAATAATCACGGATAGCTTATTAATATATTGATTTGAAGTTTACGATTTTATTTTTAGATATTTTTCGATAAATTAATTGAACATTTGATACGATGGTTCCTCATAGGATCTGAATTTAACAATTTATAAAAAAAAGTTGAACATAAATATATAACAACTTTTTATAAGTACCTATCTAAAATTTTAATTTTGACAAAGTTTTATATTCTTGTGTCAAGTAACAATTTCTTATAAAACAATTATAGTTTTTTTCTATTAATTTAAAAAGTATTAATTTATGGAATTCAAATTTAACACGCCCATTACAATAATAGGCACTCAATGATGAGGCACCCTAGTACAATCGTTGGTACCTGCACAACAGACCGCAAAATAGTACAAATGGTGGGCTTACTTGTACTTTTTTTTTAAAAAGCATGAAGTAAAATTTAATTTAAAAATATAATTAAATTTAACTATTATTACAAATGATGATAGGTGCTTAGTGTTGTTTAATTTTGTATTAATAAAAGAAAATTTGCAATCTATGTTGGAATACACAATAAGCAAATATGATAATTAATATAGTTTTTAATTGAAAAATAATATTAGGAAGGGGGCATACAATGGTAGAGCCCAGCGTGTTATATCATTAATCAAAAAACCTAGTTAATAAATCCCTTGAGTCGATGAGTGGGATTTATAGGTTGTGATTACTAACAGGTTAGTATGGAAATGTAGTTTGCATTGAGTAATGTTTTGAATATTATGTTTAAAATTTAAAATATTTTTTGTTATTTCTTATTCATATAACTTATTTGACATTTTTCATAAGTTAATTTATTACACTAGTTGTAAGTGTAATATGAGCAGATTTATTAATAATTTGAAATTCGAATTTAGAAATGAAAGAGGAAAGTCATGTGGCTATATCAAAAATGAATAACTATAGATAATTGAAATGTTTACGAATGTTTATGTGAGAAATTTCTATACACGGTTTAATTTTCAAAATATATTTTTGAGCTATTAATAGACATTTCACAATTTATTTAGGTTTTTTTCTTTAAATGTTGATAACATTTTTATCGTTGAACCAAAAACCTTTAAAATTTAGTACAAGAATAGTACTCATCAGTTGATATAATTGCAGTTGAAAAATATAATAATTAAAAATTCGATAAATTATAAAAAAATTATATTCTTGTAGAATTAAATTGGTTTAAAATATAATAAATTAACTATTTAGAATAATGCCTGATACACGGTTAAATATTTTTATAAGTTGTTCTATCTGCAAATCCAATATTTTATTGACGTTGATGACTAAAAATATCAAGTACCTACAGACCAACTTTTTGTTAATCAAGGTTACAGAAAAATTAAAAGTATAATAATATTAAAATTTTAACAAGTGTTTGTATTTCTTTTTAAGAAAGTACCTTCACACAAAAGTAAAAGAATAAAAAACCACACATCATTGTAAAATCAATTCATCTAATACAGTGTTTCCCAACCTTTTTACCACCACGGACCACTTCCACAATATTTTATAGGTCGCGGACCACCTCAATTTTACACAAACTAGGAAGACCTTTTTTTTTTTGCTCATTAACAAGAATACACAAAATTTATTAAAAATTTTTTATTATTTTACTGTACTATTATATATAATTATTTAATTATTAAACTTTACTAATAATTTACTTAGTGTGATTTTTGTGGCTGCATTTCTTTGACCAGTTTTTCAATTCTCGGATGAATGTTGCTAATGGCTAAACGCATGTCGTCACTTACGTCCAAGCGATTTCTCTGTTTATTTTTGATCACAAGTAGACTGGAAAATCCTTGTTCACACAAATACGTAGTTGAAAATACTACTAAATAACGTAAGGCAATTTCCCGTAGTTGAATATGTAATGTTGCCCTTCTGCACCAAAATTCCTCAAGGTTCATACCAGAATCAAACATATTTTTGCAGTCAGAGTCATTTTGCAGTTATAATAGAAAACTAAGAAAGGTACCGCGGACCACCTATGACTGGCCCACGGACCACCGGTTGGGAAACACTGATCTAATACAATATAATATGATGTATGAGGGTACTACTCATAGGTGTAGAATTTGGGGGCTAAGGGGGCTATAGCCCCCCCCCCAGGATTCTACTAAGCCCCCCCTGAAAATCTTGTGTAATAGTTTACTGTCTTATACGTCCATATGTGGGAACTTAAAACATTTTCTATTATTTATTTTGATATCCGAAGAATATTCTATTTGATAATTCAAATTTTAAATTAATCATTTATTTATACATTACAATATCATATCGACATTCAACATCAATTACAATAATAATATTTTGTTATATACCTAGTTCTATCTTCTATATTATAAATTAATAAATTATAATCATCAGAAGACTATAATGACGTTATCGCCGTTCATCGATGTTTATCGATATGCTTAATATATTTGCGCAAAAAAGCAGACGTTTAAACCCTATTATATAGTAATTAGTAATGATTTCCTATTTAAAATGTTTGTTTTTTAAATATTTAATTCAAATACAAAATATGTATTTGATAATAATATGATGTATGGTATATTATTTATTTATATTTTACTTAATAATGTGCTTCTTTAGTACTTTTTATATTTTGTTCCTTTATATTTTTCTATAGTTATATTTGTAGAATATAATATGTTCTGTACCTGAATCATTAAAGCCCTTTTACAAAGTAATTCGCAAGCAATTACATCAGCGTCGTTGATACCACAAAAAAAAAGGCTATAGCCTCCCCCAAAAAAATCATCACGCTATGCCTATGGTACTACTCTTAGAGACTTTGATTTTATAGATAAAAAATCATTTATATTATAATATTATGAACTGTGTTTAAATTTAACTATGGATTTCTTAGTTAAAAATAAATTTCAAGATTCTTTCACAGACATTTAAAATAGTTAATTAATATGGGTAATAAATAAATTAATTGAAGAAACTTATGTTAAAATACACCACAAATGACACTTTACTGACTTGCATGTACAGTCAATTAACATTTAACGGATCAATAGTGAGCTAATGGTTCTTTAAACATGATTAGTCCATTAAATTAATATATTTTTCATGCAACCTGGCATAACACTGCAAGATATAAAGACAATGATTGAATTAAGAAAAAATTAGAAGATGGTTGCAAAATTGTGTAAAAAAATGTGCCAAACCTAAATATAAAATGTCATACTATTTAGAATATAATGTACACCAGCCCCGTTGTACACATTGGTAATTTTTTTTTTCTAAGAATAGAGACTATTAAATAATAAATTAATAAACAATAAGATAGTAATAACAATGTGAATATCTGAGATATAATAACGCACAATATATTAACAGATCATGCAACATTCATATTTATAGTACAGAAATTGGTGGTAGAGCATTTTGGGATGTAGTAAATTAATACTGTAAATTAATTAAAATTGAATGGTATTATTTTAAACATTAGTAAAAAAATATAGGTATTTATAAATAATAAATATGGTATTGTTATATCTACCTATCTAATTTATAACTTTGTTTATTACCTTTTCATACATAATAATATACCATGCATTCGTCTCTAATATTTATGACTTGTTGTTTTACTTAAACTTATTTTTTTTTTCAGCCAGATTTGAAGAAAGTGATTGTTCATACCTACTACCTACTTATTTTTAAAAAATATTATGTTATGTATGTTAAATATTAGATTAATTTGTAATATATTTGTAAATTGTTTTTATTTTGTATGAAATTATTCGTTTGTAGCCAATTGATTCAATTAACAGTTTTAAAAATAAGTACACAATTCAAAACAAGTTTTGAATGTTACCTACCTATAATGTATTTTCATAACTATCATGAATTAAATTACTTTTATGTATTCATAATATTATATATTTTTATTTTTATTGTTTTTGGACTTAAATTTATACATCAAAGTACCAAATATAGAACATAGAAAAGAAGTAATAAGAAATAGAACAGATTTTACAATATATGTAGGTACCATATTATACTTCAATGCACACAATTAATGTTAGAAATCAAAACACATGATTAAATAGTGAAAGGGTGTTAACATTTTTATGAATATTGAAAAAATATAATTTACAACAAATATAGGATGCATTTACAAATTAACATGCATATGTTTATTACCTGGTGGTAGATTTAATATTAGGTTAGTCAACAATTAATGTGTCTCTCTTAATATTTAAGGGGAGTCCACCTAAATGATATACTAATTTTTTATACATTTTTATTTTTCAGTAAAAAAATAAATAAATGTTATATTGCAAACTGCAATAATAAATTAATAAATACCATTGCTAGATTAGGTCAGGTAAAGTAAATAATAACAACAATTTCGGTAAGTATGTTACTGATACATTTTTTATGATGCCCCCTCTTATGGATTCGCAGATTTTATTTGTACCCTTCAATCCTACCCACTGACAAAGGAGTCCCGTAGAATATAAAATTGTTAGAACTAAAATAATGGGAGGGCTATAACCCCCAGCACTCCCCTACCGGCCACTTGTCTACAAATATAACCAAATATTCATTGCATTGATAGATAAGCAATATCAGTGTAACCTGGAGATAGTTTGTTTGATTCCAAATAGGTTTGTATAGCTTATTTTATTAAATAGAATTAGTAATTATTGTCCATTGACTACTCAATACTGTTCATAGGTTGTGAACTTGTGTAATTCTTGACATTCAACACCAGGAAAAAAAACTCCATGAGCGATTAAATCTTTAACTTCAACATATGACCAGTCTTGACTTCCTTCAGTAAAATTTATATTATTAATATAAAATCATTAAAAGTTTTAGATTTTATTAGATTAAATATGTAGAACAGTGGCATATCCAGAGGCTACTGAAGATCTGTACTTTAAATTATTGGTTGTTATATAGGTATATTAAGGTAAAATTATCTTTCCTAAATATTTTATTTAACCTAAGACAACAGCTTTAGCCCAAAAAACTTTTCTAGTTTGAAAAATTATATTAGTTGAAATCAATTTAATGGTTTGGCTATTCTGAATATTCATAGGGAGTGAGACTTTCACGTTAACAACCCTGTGTTCAGAATCGTTTTTCATAATATGCTATGATTTATCAATGACATGCTCAACAGTTGCTGTCAGCAAAGTGGTACCTACTACCTCGGAGAGGATTTTCTCTGCTTCAAAAGGTAATATCAGGCACACACACACAAAAAAAAAATACACATTGTTTATGAAATCTATTCATTCATAAAATCACAGGCTTAAATCATAAAGTATCATTAGATTCTAGTAATTATTCATTTTTTTTCAATAATAACTCAACATTTTGTAAAAATATAGCCTAATATTCTTTCTGAGTGTTAATACTTTTTGAAAAAAATGAATCACACTGTCAAATAAATCATTGTTTATTGTACATGGGAACTCACATATGCCTGAAGAACTATCAGCAATCCTTGGTTTTGTAAGAGGTGAATATTATGTGTCTATATATCTATAACAATACTGTCAATACTAAAAAAAAGTGAAGACTTTTTCCCATCCTTTTTTTGCAATGTGCTTGCATTGGGTGATGCACTTTCGGAGTAGATACCTATACTGTTTTCAACATACACATAACCGAGCTAAACATTTAAGGAGCCTGCTCGTGCGTCTTTATTAAGGAGCAATATTTGACAATAAGCAATTTCGTTACTGCCGCCCATTACATTAGTGTTACTGTGTTAGTCAAAAATGATAATTTATTAGAACGAGTGTGATTGTATGCGGGTGTCGACTGCCGAGCTATCTACGTACGCACTGCACGCACACACATGTAAACGGCACCGCGGACCAAAAATAAAAAACTTGATTTTTTGCACAAAACACACTTAACAGGAAAAATTCTCACGCATCATAGAGTGGTCGGATTTGATAAGTTTGTTTTTTTAATTAGAGGATAATTTTTTACTGGGCGCATTGAACTTTGATTTCCAAATTTGTAACTTAAACCAAACATAATAAAAATAACAAAAGCTTGTTTAAATTGGTCTTATTCAAAATCCTATCACATTGTTTAGAAATATGATTTCGAAAATTTAAGTCCAATGAGCCCTGTAAGAAATGTTTATCTTTCAAAAAAAAAAAAACTATCGAAATCGGATTATTCTACATGGCGTGAAAGTTTTTCCTGTAAGAAATGTTTTTAAACAAAAAACAGGTCTTTTAATTTCTTTAGCTGCCACTTACGCTTTGCAATGTTAAATAATAACAAATACTAACTTAAAGCTCTGGTATTTTTATCATTAGGTACCTATAGAAAATTAAGCGTCTCGTTATTTTATTCTACCACAAACCATTATCCTATAAATATTGTTTATTACCTATATTGTAGCCTTGTACATTATTTTAAACCTTCAAAATTATGTAGGCATCTATTACCTACGACTTACGTCATGCTTTATCATATTTAACGCTGTTTGATAGTGAATTGTATGTTATGTTTAAAACTTCCTTGAGTGTTTTGTTACATTGGTGTTGGTAATTAGTGTGGTATTGAGCCTTAATATCATTTTATTAAGTTATTATTACTCTATTCTATAGATGCTATAGTCGTCCAGAGTGTTGGACTATTATCAGATGAGCCGTAATATATTGATTTGCAAGTTGAAAGTGAAGTTTTGAGTAATTCGATGAAATTGGGCTAGTACTCCTTTAATTAAAATACGTAGACGTAAAATGTACTTAGCTGTAAGTTTGGTAGTATGTAGTGGCTCCTAGTTTTATGCATGATTGTATTATCATTATCAAGAATTTTCGGGTTCATTTACAGGTAATCTCAGTTTTGTAAAGTTCTTGTTATAAAGTACTCAAATAAGTATTTTAAATACTTCTGAAAAAATACATGAACAAAGTATTTGCTTTCTCAAAGTATCTGTGTTTAAAAACAAACACAAATTTTTAAATATTTAATCTACACCTCTCAAAAATTTAAATAAATATAATAATAAATCTTTTTACTGTGAATGAATTATACTCAACTAAAAATTTAAATACTCTGACAAAGAAAGCAGATGAGTATTTAAAAGCTCCACGGTGGAGCCTCCACCAAATTTCGAGGCGTAAAATGCTCTATAAAATTTAAACAAAACTTGGAAATTATTTTGGTTGATTAAATTTGACAAATTTTGTAAGGTAAAAAATATATTTTATACACAATTCGGCAGTATCTATGAATACATTTTTGAAATATTTATGTCGTACTCAAATACATTTTTTCCTACGTATATGTTAAAATACGTATTTTTAAATACTTTTAAAAAGTATCTTTTACACGATTGGAGGTGAAGCAATTGCGGAGTGTTGGCTGAGAGTGACGATTTTTTTGGGTTTCAATGTGTTTATAGCTGTGAACGATTGTGACGGAGTTTACGAGAATAATCATGTTTGTTTACTTGTAGTATGTAATTGTTTATGTTGTCTAAAAAACATTGCATTTTTACTAACTATTTTATTATTTTAAATTTTAACTAGAGGAGACGAGCGTATTTGCATAGATTTTATGTTATCTGCTTCTTTTAAACCTCTCTATTGTTCATTCAGTCTTGAAGAATAGTACAGTAATCTATGATCTCATCACTAATACTGACAAGTGTCAGTTCAAGCGTGTTCAATGAGAATCCCTTAGGTTGACAGGTTCTGTATTTTTGTTTTAATCATCACATGATTACTTTCTAGTTCTTCATGTCCTCGATTTAAAATCGTTCACATTATCTAAAAAAAACCATTCTTTGTACAGGATGATGAAGCTGGTCAACGAGGGCCCATGATTCTTCGTTTTTTAATTATTATTTATTTTTATAAGTTTTGTTAATATTACTATTGTCATATATTATTTCAATGTAATTGTCTTGCTACTTTTTTTCATCTCAGTTTTGTCTGTTAAGCTTTAACATATTTTGAATATGGTTCACTTTTATCGATTTAAATATGTATAAATATAATATAAGTACAATGTTTCAACATTGTTAAACAGGTGTACCAAAGTATAAGAATACGCTGTCAGTACAGTGTACAGTGTACACCTGTTAATTAATTGATCAACCCTATTTCCTATTTATTACTTTATTAGGTATTAAAATATGTATTGTTAATTGTAATTCAATACCTACATTGATTTTAAAAGCGAAACGAGAATTAGTTTGCCACATACTATTTTTGAGCTTTGACGATTTAGGTTTGTATGTTTATCAGTTTTTAATGTTTATATCATAATATATACGCAACAAAAATTGTATTTAATATTTATGGACAAAAAAATAAACTAGACACCATTATAAAACCATTATATTCTCATCTTTGAAAAAAATCGAATAAATAATATTTGATTTATATTCAAGTTTCATATGAGTTCCTATTAAATGTTTTAAAAATTAAAACAATGTTTGTGTTTACAAAAATATTTTATTTTGCTTTAGATTTTTGTCTGTACAGGATTACTTAAATAGTTCACCAGGCAATGTAATTGTTTTTGATTCAATAAATAAAATATTTTCACTACTGTAGTGTTGTACCTATTAAATAATGTTTAATTTAATACCTCAGTCTTAGTGTTTAAAGGATAAAATAGTTATTTTACATGGTAGTCATTTTGGGGTTTTAATATTAATTGGCCATATCAATTCATACTTTAGATATAGATTTTAAATTGATCAAAGTATTAATGTTGCAAAGCGATGAATGTTGGACATTGTATTGGTTTTACAATTATTGAAATTGTTTGTGTGTCTGAGGTCTAACAGCCTTTGTAGAAGAGTAAATTGTCTTTAATCTTCAACATTAAAGATATTTTTTGGTAGCAAATGTGATCCTCTTTGTAGTTGCTACAACATTGAGTTAAGACAAGGAAGTTCCAGTCTGTACTTTTTTAAAAGAAATTGGGAAAAACTAACAGAAATCGGAATATTTACGACACCAGTTTATCAAAATCCATTTATTTTCTATTTCAGAAAAAATAACAGTAGAATCTCGAGACTTAACATTGAAAAATATTTATATTACCTTTAACCTTTTTGTAAACATTTAAAATTTTTCAATATGTATTTAAGTTTTAGATTCTGAGCGGAGCAATGAATATATTGATTTTACAATGATATGTGTTTTTATATTTATTTATTCATTTATTTATTTTTTGTGTCTGCCATCCCGTTTTCTTGCAGTAAAAGTACTTCGACTTTCTTCAACAGCAACTTCTCTGGTAGGAAAGTGAATTTAGTTGGTACATTAAGGAGGTTAAAATTGGAAATTCCCAATAGTTTCCAAAAGCAATAGAAAAAACAAATAAAAAATTAGGGAAAATGAGAATTTCTATGCAAAACCAGTTTTCAAAAAAATGGATTTTGGTTTTTAGTGTAACTCTTACAAAAAAGACCGTAGATACATGACATTTTCACTGAATATTTGTGTTAGCATTTTCCACACACCATAACATTTTCAAAATATTTTAATTTGTATAAAACTATAAATAGGCATATGAAATTTTCAATTATTATTAGTTTTTTTTTAAACTAAATCGATAAAAAAAATTCACCCAGTCAAAAAACTTGTAAATGCAAGAAAAATTCTTTTTAAGTTGTTGTTAGCGGAAATTGAAAAAAAAGGTGAGTGGAAATCTACAATACTTTATTATGAGCGTTTAAACTTAGAATTTTGACAAAATTCATAAAAATCACGAAAATTATATTTAGTTAGAAATTCATAAACAATTTTCGAGCGACACCCACTTACCCGCTTTTTTATAATCATTTTCCAGCTGAATTGCAGGTTCGTAAGATACATTTTTGTGGTTTTATTTTGGTTTTTGTTGTTAGAAATGTCAAATATATGTCTTGACAATATGTCAGTTAAATCAGTAAAAAAAAAATGGTTGCTCATAAATTGTACTCAAAGCATTCATACCACTTTTCGGTCCGTTAGTATTAACTTATACGTTATACCTAGATATTCTTTATTTTCGAAAAAAAATAGTTCAACCTATTGAATTAAGAAAATATAATTTTGAAATAAAAGTCTAATGCAATAATTATTCTTTAACTATACAAATTATTTAGTATTTACTTTTATTTTTAGTAAAATTAATTTAAGTAAAGCTATTGTATATTATTTCGACTACTTATCGTGTACACGGATATTAAAAAAAACACACACACACACACACACACACACATCATTATAAAATCAATAAATTCAAAATAGATTTTAATTGGGCGCTTAGCGTAATTGATTTGCTTATTATAATATCATGATAAGTTCGATACAGAATAGGAGCTCAAAAGATTGAAACATTTATAACTAGAGGAAAATTTTGTTTAACTGTAACTTATAATTTACAAATCGTTATTTTGTCTTTTGTCACATTTTGATGATTTTATGTAGTTTAATACCCTTCTCCCTACTACAAGTTGTGGGTCGAATGGAATAAAAAGTTTAATAGTAACTTATAGTTACATCTTACATGTAGGGTCTAGCTGTAACTGAACGTGGAATTATTAAAAATTGATAGATGAAGAACTTTTGTAAGAAAAGGAGTCAAGAAAGATGGCAGGATGTGTTATTAGATAATTGGTTCATTAATATCGTCATAATATAGAACGGGCATGTCAAACTCATAGTATTAATTGGGGTGAAAATATTGAACAGTTTACTATGCGAACCGCACATACAAATTTATCGAAAAAAACATTTTTTACAAATTTTTAATTGTATTCATTGATTACAACAATACTATATATTACAATACTTATTTCATTACAGTTTATCAGAAGATAAGACAGAAAGGTAACATAATAAATACATCTCATTAACATAGTTGTGACACGAAAGGAAAATTGTATAATTTTTTTTTAAAATTAATTGTTCATGATAGTTGCTATCCCTTGGGCCTTAAAAAATGACCTGGGGGCCGCATGTAGATAAGATTCTGTAATTATGATACCGTTAATGTTATGTAGGTGTTCAGCATCTTCTACTCTGATGCTTAACTAATTGTAAAAATTTAATTAACTGTTTTACAGATAATAATATAAAATTATAAACATAATTTAATTAGAATAGAACTTATGGAAGTACATCAACCAAAAAATCATAACTGTAATATTAAATTAGATGATCTCATTATAATAGACAATAGTATGTGAGTCAGAAAGTTATCTGTCAATAGATAATTTTGATTTCTACTATAACCTAGAAATGTAAAACAATATTAATCATGTTGCAAAATTCTAATATAATAAGACAAAATGAAGTTTTGAACATTTTATTTTACAAGTAATTATATCGAAATTCAAAAACATTTTACTAATCGTTCCAATTGATACTTAATAATTAAGACATTAAAATCTTCATTTTTAGTACCTAGTTGAAATAATGCCTCTATTTTTAACTTCAGTGTCTTTTATGATAGGAAAGTGAATCTAGTTGATGCATTTGAGATGTTAAAATTAAAATTCTCAATAGTTTTTAAAAGTGACGGGAAAAACAAAACAAAATTAAAATTAATTAAAAACTAGTTTTTGACAAAATGTTGTTTGATCTAACTAGAAAAAATAGATACATCATTTTTTTTACCTACCAAATGTTAATATTAGCATTTTGTATGTACCAAACAATTCTTAAAATAATTTGACTATTTTTAAGCTATTTATAGGCAATAATAAGACATTTCAGATTTTTATTAGTTTTTTTAAAAATGTTATCAATAAAAAATGTTTACTCCATAAGAAATCTTTATTTACAAGATTCGTCATAAGTTGTTAGTAAAATAAAAAAAAAGTTGACCATAGTTTTTTAAGAGTACCTAAAGTTAAAATTTTAATAAAATACTTCAAAATCACTAAAATTTGCAAATTATTTGAGTTAGAAATTCATAAAATTTTAATGTTTGTGTCTAAGATTTGAAAACTCAGTAGGTACAAGATTATTCATAAGTTTTTCAACATTCTAAAACAAAAAAAGTTACTTGAAAGCCAAATTAACTTTTAATGAGCGTTTGAAGTTATTTCAAAATGTCAACCGTAAATTAACAATTTATCATAGAACGATTTTCTTAATTTGCTGTAATCAGAAAACAAATAACTATAGCAATATTTTAAACGTTCACCAATTATTTATTTTAACATTTTATATACAGGATAATGTTTTCGAAATAATTTTATTCTTCTTTATATTTAAAATTTTTTTGTGTGAATATCGATAGAAATGTTTTTGGTGGGTTAAAAATGTAATACTAGGTTCCTTATAACTCATAAGTTATTGTAATAGCAGTTCAAAAATATCAAGGATACATATGCACGATTTTTTTTAAGCATTTAGGATTCAAATATTTTTTATTTCATCAAAATAACGCATATTTGCAAATTTAGTAGTTAAAAATGGAAATTAAATTTTATAGCTAATGATTTTAATTTTAAAACAAGGACTCCCATAAGCATTTTATATTGGAATCAAAAATATTAACTAATATATTATATAGTTCATAAGTACACAGCTTTTTTATACAAATTTTAATTTCAAATTTGACAAAATTAGATATTTTAACGAAGAATAACGATTTTAGTTATTTTATTGTAATTTAAAAATATTATTTGTTGCTAGGTATTTGTAACTTTCAAAGTATATTATAATGTTTTATTTACACAGTGACATTTTTAAATGCTATGTTTGCAGCAAAGTTTATTTCAATTTATTACCCATATTGCTAATAGTAAAATAAATTGGATACCTACTTTATTTACTATTATTTTTTTAAGTTAAGTAAGTAACCTTTAAGTAAGTGTTAAGGCTTCAACATCTCGAGTTATTGGTCTACGTTTAGTATGCAATTTATTATTAGTTACATTACTTAGTTTCACTGATATAGCAACGATATCATAAAACTCAGTAAAATAGATAGTCTGTCTCCACGCTCAGAATCGTTTTTCGTGTGCACTTTACAACGATTTTATATCATTGAATTCAAATTCAACAGATTAATTACAGTGACTCACATGGTATCAACAGCAGGCATAAGGCCGCAACGGCACCCAGTTACCCATCGAAATGAACCATAAATTATGCATTTAAGCTAAAAAATGATAATTTTTAAGACTCCTAACATTCATTATCAATAAATCCCTCAATACTAAAAAAATTAACCAACTTATAAATAACTTAATAAACTACCATTTTTACCTAAGCTTGGACGTTGTTTAAGTAAACCGAACTCAGCAAGACGAGCAAAATCATCAGTTAATTTTAAAATTATAAAAACAAATATAATACTTCATACACTATCCTTTGTCGAATAAACTGATAGACTTGGTTCAAGGGTCATAGTGTCTCATGGTATAGGAATCACCAGTAAAGTGTGAAGTAGCATATTTATGACAGTTTTTTTTCGGTGTTGGGATATTATACAAAATCGAAAAAATTTGCTTCGCTGCCATATTTTTGATAGAAATTTTATAAAAACTAGTTCACAGCAATGGCAAGCAGTCAAACTAACGGCTTTAGACAGTCTTCCAACTTTCTACCTTCACATCTCCGTTTCTTCTTAGGATGGGTTCTTGAAATTTGAAACATAGATTGAGCTTAATTAGTTTAGGACATTGTAAAAAAGCTACGATGAAAACGTGAAACTTGGCACTAAGGTCGGTCTTATAGTTATAGTTCAAGTAAAAAGAAAAATTTAAAAATTCCAATTTCACAAAATTAGTGCCACAATATCCCTAAAGTAAGGTGAGTAAAGGAGAGTAGAGGAATAGTGGCTTGTTTTTAAATTTTACAAAACCTGCCTATTTATTGTACATTAGTACATCAATTTAGATGTTAATAAGGATGTCGAATAGTAAAAATCAGCTCTTGGTTGGGTGTAAATTTGTTTTTTTCTAATTCTAATGATAAAGCAGTAGGTGGATTAGTGAAATTGGCAATGCTATACGTGCCGAGCAACACAAAATATAGTCTCGGTTCTTTAGTTAGGACGTTTTGCGTTTTACAGTTCAAACTAAAAACAGTGTATTAGGAGTCCATACGGTGTCCCGCAATAATGTGAAGGAAAATCTACCAGCGTTCGGTCGAGCACTATGCCACGGATTTCCGCAGCGCCGGGAGCGGTTATCCTGCTCATGAATTCTTGGTACACACACACACACGATCAACCTCCACGAAGAACCTTTCCAAATCACATATTATGTACGAAATAATCGACAAAAAAGGGACGTATGCTTTTTATACATATGCTAATTTTGTGCACTCGACTTTCCCTCGAAAAACCATTTTGCTTTTACCATTTTTCAAAACATACTATTATGCCTATTTTATGTTACTATATATGGGTACTATATTATATGTTTATAAATCAGAACAATGTAGGTATATTATAATTAAAATATAGTAAATGATAATATATTATGAAAGTTCTTACTTTTACCATCTAATATTTTTCCAGTTTTTACCTATTGCAATTTCAAAGTATAGTGATTTTATTTTTTTAATGTAGATACCAGCTATTAATGATACTAATGTAGTCATAATATAGTTGTATATCATTCAAAATGAATAGTTAAAAAATCACTTATGCCTAAACGCCTGACGCCTGTACCCAAATTTGATGTAAATATATAAGTATATATATATATAGTAATATATAAGTAAATAATAATATACTACAAATCTCACATTTTCACCTGTAGTTTTACGAAGAAAAAAGCAACGATTTTGGATGGTTTTGTAAGTTTTATTGATTTGTAGCTTTTTTTTCCACTTTTCTGTTTTATTCTATACATTTTTTTTCAGTAATAAGAACTAAGAAGCCACTACTACTCAAATCTATTGTTCGATATTGTGGCAATAATGTTATTTGCTATTGCCAACTACGTAAATACTAGGCACCTCTTGTAACTATTCTAAATGACTGACAACTGTCAGTGTTAAGTACCTATTAATAGGTACTACTTAATATAAGGTATACTTACTAATTATTCATCAATTATTACTGAACTGTAAAAGTAGCTAATAAAAATACCATAGCACAAAATAAATGGTGTATACAATGACTGGTCCTTAATACTAAGTAACAAATTTTTAATATACATAGTGAACTATTTTTTTTCTCGTTGTTTGTTTGGAAATGGGTAGTTTTTTGAAATTAGATATGCTTTTTTAAAATAAATATCGATCGAACCTCATGCAAATAGTGATAATTAATTTATAAACTAAACGGTGTGCCAATACACTAACCATTGGTTGGTAGATTTTTATGTTCTTTAATGTACTTAATTTCTCGAATAAAATGAATTTTTTTCTCACATATTTATATTACTTTTATATAATACGAATGGTGTAAAATTTACAATATGCATTCGTACCTCCTTACGGTTAATTTGAGGGTATTAAATTCCAGTGATAACGGAGTTAGCGCAATGAAACCGAATCATCGGCTTAGGATTTTGCAAGAACCATTCCTGCTCAGAGAAAAATTCCTAAAATATATAGGAATGTGGCCACATTCCATTAAAATATTCAAGGCCTCTCATAAACCCCTCGCTACTAAAATAGTAAGTATATAATATAGATATTTCAATCGTAAACGTTAGTTGTATTACTGTTTAACATATATGTACAGTATGTCAGTATGTAAACTATTGAAAAGTAATTCGCGTTTTATAGGAACTGATATAGAAGACGGGAATGTGAAAGAAATAATAAATAGGTAAACGATGTTATATAGCGTGGTATACATAGCAACAATTCAAAGTGAGTAATATTCACTTGAGCAAACCAATTGAATCAAACAATCGTCTTCTGCTTGTTTTTATTCATGACCCAAATGGGTTTTCATTCTGTCTTTGCAATATGTGAGATAAGTGAGATTATGTAATCATATTCTCTTCTTTTCATAAAACGTATAAAAGCTACCTCCTTTAACGTTTAATGTGTAAAAAAAACAGTACAAGCTTTTGTCTCAGAATGTGGATATAAATATTTTATATTCAAAATTCTAATTTATACACGTCAATAGGTAACTAGTGATAATTAAAATAAAAAGTTTGAAGTTCACTATATGAACACAAACACAGTTTAATAATATTATGTTATATTGGACACTTAGGTCTTTGAGAGAAATTCTATCTAAAAATCAATCATTAAAGGCACATGTACCTCGGTGACCGTATAAAATTATACAAAACACTAAAAAATAAAAATGAAAAATTTGTATAAGCTACTATTTAATTTACGTTAACCTAATCCACCCAAACCAAACCTCCATCAAGGAATGTTACACACGTTCAACCGTACATTTTTCTGGCCTCAGACGAGTGAAAAAATGAAAAACGTGGAAACTAAAAATGTTGAGTTCTTAGTTTTTCATTTTGGATAAAAGAACATTTCTGGTTGATAATTTAAATACTTTAAAAGCTGACGCATTCTATTTGCGTTAATTACTTTTGATAAATTATATAAGGTTTATTTTAAGAATGTACTTTAGTTTACCTACTCATAATATGTTTGGAATTGTGTGATTGAGATAAACATGTTTGGTCAATACTCGTTATTTGGTTTGGAAACTAAGTAAATAGCAAGAATGTATTATTATTTATTAGATTTAAAATTATTTTTTTATAGTATTTGTATGTATTCATTTTATTATTATTTATTTAAGAGTCTTTATCAATATTTTTAAATTATTTTGAAGAGCAGGCATAAGTATTGAATAATACAGTCAAAAGAGGATTCGTAAAAGCTTAAAAATATCTATGGAATTTCAGTAACTGTTATAATTAAAATTTAAAAACAAAAAAAAACCGAAGAATGGATTTAATATTTTAGTTAATAAAAATGTTGCAAAATAAAGAATAGTTACATAATTTGATGTTTAGAAGTACCTACGCACCTAGCTCAAACCTATATTGTAGCTTCAAACATTATATAGCAACTTACTGTATGTAAGTACTCATAATTTGGAAATGTTAGAAAAAATAATGATTTGTACGTTGTATCAAATTTGTAAATAATATTTTAAAACTTGAAAGTGTAAAATAATAATGGTAGTATAAATAATAATCAAGATAATTTTCCAATATTTTAATAAAAAAGAATAGTATTTTGGGTAGATAGTACTATAGATTAACGTAGATATATGCTGGATATACATACACTAGATAGCAATAATGGAGAGTATGCTGCTATATATCTAGTGCAAATTGAATGATTGTAATTTAAATACGTTTATAAATGTTCACAAAATGCATTGTCTATTCGTTAACAACATAACGCTTCTTTTTTTTATAAGTTAGAATAGTCTTCACGCTCTCAAGTTTCAATCAAGATTTTTGGAAAGCTTTAATGATAGGTATTTAAATATACTTGTACCTATTATCTACCTACTAAATAATATTGCTATGAGTCTATAAGTATGCACTAGTCAAATACATTCATCAACATTGAGTGTCTTTTATAGGTTATTGTAATTCAATGAATGGTTATTTTTAAAGCAAGACTTTGTAAATATTAATAATAGTTATGTTATGGTAAATAATTAATATTATATTATTATTGTTTACTTTTTGTGTGATATTATTCATTACAATTAGCCGTTAGGACGTAATTATTATCATAGGAAGTTTATTATTATTATTAATTATTTTATTTATAACGATTAGGACTTCCGTAACCTAAAAATTATATAGGTAAATACCTATATAAAAATTCTTTGCATTGTTTTTCTGTTATTTTGTGAATAAAAACAGAGTAGATATATATCCTACGATTAATAATTATGTACATTAAATGATTTTTAAATTAAAATAACAATGTGATAAAATGTTTTCATAAATAAATTATTTTACTGGACAGTATCCAATACACCTACAGTCTACAAATACATAAGAATCACAGCCAAACGTTTATTATAGAGTTACAATATAATTTTTTTGAAATTGAAATTTTCATAAACAAATGTAATTTTTTTATTTGATTTGTTTTTGTGCTATTTTCGTCAAACTCCTCATCTGCGTTAGTTGTAATATTTATTTATTTTTTTTACACATTTGAAGTATTTTTACTAACTTATTTATATTCTTCTTTAAGATCGAAATATAATATACAAATAACACACTAAAAGATGAAACAAAAAACCTACTACTAAAAGTATTTAGGATTATTAATTATACAAATAATTACCTATTGATTATATTACTTGTTGTTTGACAATATGGATCTAAATATAAGTCTAAATACAATTATATTCAATATTCTTATGAAAAATATCTGTAATTTTCCTAAAGTAAATAGCAAATAAACACTATATAAGTTTTTCCTATTATTTTTTGGGGTAAAAAATATCCAGAATACACTAATAAATACCTGTACAATTATTTTCAATAGGTACCTACCCAAGTGTGATAAACTGTTAATATTTAATTGCACATGTAGGTACCAGGTACTACCTACTATTCAAATAAATATATTCTGGTTATACCTAGTACCTATTTAAAACAAAAATAAAAACTTTTTTATACTATATTTTGCGTGGAGTGGAGAAAGATTTAAGGGTTAGCAATGATGTTTTAACAATTTTTCAAGTAGCTATAGGAGAAGTGTTCAGAAGTTTCAGATAGTCCTTCTAAATTTAACACAGATTGTGCATTTTAAAAAGGTTATTTCTGAAATCTTCAGTTAGTAATTAAACAAACACTGAACTTTGACTAAAAAACGTAAAAAATTACCGAAAACTCATTAGTGTATAATTAAATTAGACAATTTTACGAATTTTTACCAATATGAAATCCTTTATGGCCCTATTATTGTCAGATATTGTTTCAGTTGTATAATATTAATATTAATATCTAAAAAATTCTATTGAGGAAAATGGTAATGTTAACATGATATTAATTTGCAGGTATTGAGGAGTTATTTAAAATACCTACTTTCGAATATGCTATAATATGATATATAATTTATTTTTATTATAATTTTACAATTAACACAAAGTTTAGTTGATATTAATTGTCATTGTTCTATTCACAAATACAAATACGAGATACCTAACCTAAAACATTCTAATTATTTTCGAACAAATAATAAACTAAGATTTTCCAAGATAAATGTAAATTGCATGCGATTGTGCAAGCTGGCACAATAATATTGTTATACAGCCGCAATTATTATAAACCGAGACAAATTTACCAACAGTTCCGTACATTTTGATGTTTTTGGTAATGTAGTAGCCATGAAAAATGAACCCTTCGTATTAATCTTTTCACCTCATTCGTATAACTAAGCTCGGTAACTATTGTTTATTATTTATTATCCATAGCGTATTAACTATTTATTTCCTACTAGTAATGTATTTTTATTTAGATTAAAAACAAAAACTTGATAGTTGAAATGCATAAACATAATATAATTCATTATATACTATACTATTATTTTAAATGAGCTTAAATATTTAAAAAAACAATACAATAATTGTTTTCAATGTTTTCATTGTTATAAATTATATTACCCACAATATGTTGTTATATAATACTAGATAATTCATTACCTGTGGGTTTACCCCTTTTTAAACTCCTTCAAATGATAACTGCACAGATTTTTAATGCAGTTATTCTGGTTGTTTTTATCAAACATAAAATACAGGTCTAAAATTATATCCAATCATAATAACTATTTTATTTTCTGAAACCAATAGCAAAAATATATAAATAAAAAAAATGATAGTTTTGAGTGGGTCAACTACATTCAACATATTTTATGCGTTGGTTGTAATGTAAAATATAAGTAGGTTATAAAAAGTAGCCAATGTCCCTACAGATCTTGCCGAATCTATTGATGAACATTTTATGAAAATCGGTCGACAACTGTGGATTTACATAAGGGTCGTCTGATTTATTCCTTTGATATTATATAGTAGATACTATATATACTATACTATGATATATTTATATAAAATGATATGATAACATATATATAATTATTAACTATACCTGATCCTGCATTGAATAATTTGAACAAAAATATTTAGGTCACAATTTACGTAGGTAAATACAAAATATACCAGGGCTGCAACTCACAAAAAAATTAAAAATTAGGACTCAATTTACAGTGACCTGTTCAAGTCTAAATAATTTACATTTGTAAATTATCCTTAGTTACAATATTACGTTTTATATCAAGCATATTATTGTTATGTTATAAGCTTATTAACTTATAAACATATAGACTCATAGCGACGTTTTATTTGAGTAAAAAAAAATAGACTGGGAAAAAATCATTCGAATTTTACTGAATGTAAGTTCCTACTTTCGGAGTTTCCGGTAGTCAATGATTAATCAAAAGAGTTGGATGTTTCTACTTTTAAATTCTTCGTGAATACTTATGTTAAAGTTATGAATGTACTATGCAAATTAATGTCATTAGTTTAGAGGGTATATTTTGTTGCCCTATTTTGGTTTGCTAACTCCAGTCCAAGAGTCATACTAGTAATAATTAGTAATTACCCAGTAATTTATTTCAATGAAATGTAGTTGGTATAAATTGTTAAGAAATGTTTGTACAAAAATTCTCAACAAGGGGTGAGGGCATGTAGTAACTATATATTATATACCTATCTAATAAATACAATTTTAATATTTAAAATTATTTTTCAGATATAAACATGACATTTAGTAGTTAAAACAATATTTTGAGCAAATAAAAATGTAATTTAAAATTAATCAATGCATGAAAATAAATTCTGGAACACATTCTTTACACTATACAGTATACACATAGACATATTTGAACGAAATTCGGGACCTAATCTGTACCCTCGTTTTGTTTATATTATGTATAAATATAAGAATAAGAAAACGAATATTAAGTTGGCATAATGCATAAAGCACAAATCACATAATCGATAAAAACTTGGCAGTCCCAGAGTCACACAAAAATAATAGTAAAAGAATAGTGAATACACATCTACGTATAAACATTACATCCCGATAAAATGCCGATAATGATAATAAATCGTGATAAAGTCATTAGGAACTCAGAAAATAGCCCAAACACAAAACTATTTAGATTATGATTAAGATATTGAGTAGAAAACAGTTTAAATAACAGTTCTTAATGAACAAAATAAACTGCACATTTTCTGTCACCTCTCTAAAAGCAGCGTAATATATCATTTCAAATCGACGAAAAAAACAAAATCGTTTCAACCATTCACAAACTTCCGGAAACGTATAACACATAATATGTGCAGTTTACCCTAAGTGCTTGGTGCGTCAAATCTAATAATGTACCTCCCATCATCATATTTATTAAATACCATTTATAAACAACGCAAAAATTCTCGTCAAACAGTAGTAGTTATCAGTAGTGTTATAGCCCTAGTATACTACAAAAATAATAGGATAGAACGAATTTATTTGTAGAAGTAATACCACATGACTCAAGTTACAAACAAAACACTTTAGTTGAGTAAATGAAATTGAGTCATATATGAACAAAAATCTGTTTTCTTGAAGAAAATGATATTATTATAGCGTAAGTTATTTTAAAAGTATTTTGTACCTAGTCCGCCAATATCATACGAATTTATCAGTTTGTTGTTTTAACACAAAATAAATCAAACTCTTCTATAGATGATAAGGACTCGGTCAATTCCGCTTGACCATTTTTATTTATACTCAGTGTGGTCACTTTGCTTGATGCAGAGCTATCCACCAAATAAACAGATTTTTATTAATTAAGGATTATTTATTTTGAATAAAAAACAGATATACTGCGCAGATCTTTGTTTGGTTGGTTGCCAATAGGAATTTGATAGAATATTATTATTACATGTTGTATAGTGCGTTTATTGTAAGTTTAAAAGTTTATAAAAGTTCATATCCCAGCTATTAAACTATGTTAAACTTGTGAAACTGCACAATAACAATATTATAGTTAAAACAGAAAACGCAAATGATGGAATAAGATTAGTATACTATTTATTTATAAGGTAGTGTTACACTGGTATACCTTGGTACAGTTTAATCAATCGATGTATACGGTCGGGTTTTCAATTTTTCATTCGATCCGTTATCCATGTAGTTGCTAATTTACCAGCTAATATTTTTGACAACCTATATTATGTTTGTACGTATTCATTTAATATTAGATATAATGCTGTATGGAAGTTGCAATAAACGTATTACACTAAAAAAACAACTTTGTATTAAATGTAACTACGAATGTGTTAATTGTACCTCTATTAAAACAATGCCTTACAAATGGATTCCAATAAATTAAAGTACTAGTACTAGCGGGGGTAAAGAAAAATCGAATATTAAATCTGTTTTTTGTTCTACTACTTTTGGCAAAGGTTGTCCAATTAAATTATAAATTATTGAAATTAATTATTTCAAATTTTAAATCAAACTATAGTTATAAGTTTTTACTAATTGTATCTGTATTTTGATCATCTGTATTATACAATTTAACTAAACACATTATCTTAGTTGAAAATTGATTATTTATGATTAACTCTCTCATTTTAGCCCAAGCATTGAAATCAGAAAATAATGATTATTTAATTTAATTGTTGTATATTTATTCTATAAATTATGGTGTCAATTATAGTTATTATACCAAGTTAGTGTTTTATTTCCGGACCTTATAGCATTTTCAGTGATAATAGTAATATAACATCCATAAAACCAATAGTTTAAGAATACATCGATTTTATAATATAAAACAGTAAACACAATGTTATTTTTTATTAGTTTAGTTTTGTATGTCAATTACATTAGTTAAACATCTTGTTTTAGATCTTAATTCAAAAATAAAACAAAAGTAGTAAACATCAGACTATCTGACATTGTATCTACCTCTCCTCAACATAAGAACGAAAAAATATAATAGTGAAGTTAAAAGTACCAAGATAGAGAGATACTGTTGTCATTTTTTATTACATAAAAATATATACTTTTATTGCCTGAGTAATACTGTAGTAACTCTTGATTCGTCAAACATCATTCTCTATTCGGTGTTTTTAAACTATTAAACATTGTAATCTCAACCATACTCCTTAATGGAGCGCATAGTGATTACCTACTATTATAGGTACATAAGTTTCTGTATGAACTGTACAAATATAACTCAATTTTATGTAATCACTGTTATGTGTAAATGGCTGATCAAATAATCAATAAAATTTCAAAAATACTTGACACAGTTTTGAACGTGTGTGAAGTTAGCTCCCCCCTTCCACTTCATTACAAAACTTATAAAATATTTGTAACTCAATCTTTTTAATTTGTAACTTATTTTAACCAACTTTTGAGAATTTGTAACTCCATCGTTAACTAGTTAAAAAACGTTTCTCAATGAGGGGTCTACTTCACGCGAGCCTCCTTATTCACATTGACTAAATAGAAGTGCTCCAAAATTTAGAAAAAACCTAGCTCGTCTTCATCTCTCGGTATAATCTTATTGATATTACCTACTTGTAGAATCCAAATTCTGAAAGTGTTTAATTAAAAAAAGCTGTCATTAAATAAAGATTTTTAATATAATGACAATTTTTTTAGACAGTATTTAAAAATGCATAATTAATTAAAAAGCAATTCTTACAGAAAGGGTTGAAACTGATTTTAACCGAAACAGGAACCACAGGAAAAATAGTTAAAAATGCAACATAAAAAATTTACATTTGTTTTGTGAAAGATACAAAATAAAATTCAATTCCACTGGCGGAGGGGGGGGGGGAGACTAACCTTGAATTACTAAAATAAAATAAATCCACAAAATGTAAAAAAATATCGTCAGACCTCAGACATCATATTATTATCTCCAAGTCCTGATCACTCAAACTATATAGATCTTTAATTTATTTGAAACTAAAATCAATATTCTACTGCGATAATATTTCATCGGAAAATTATAAAAAGAACTGGCTACGTACCTACCTACCTGTTGTGGTTTTTGGAACTTTTTTGTTTTACCAGAAACTTTTTTACATTTTTTTCCTGTATTAACGTATGTAGTTAATCATGCTAAAAACGATGTTGAAGTCAGAATTTGGTTTTAAATTTATAGCTTATTGAAATATTTCATAGTATTTTCATATAATATAACAGACGTGGTCACTTGCTCGCTAGGACAGGTGAGTGAAGTTTGAGGAAAAATTTGCACTTATTTTCACTATAATAGTATAATACGATTATTTAGTACTCGATTCATGCTATTTAATGATAACATTGTCAAAACTATTGCATTTTGTTGTAAGCTTCAATTATAGTCGAGATACAATCAAAATAAAAAATCAGTAGTTAAATTGGTTATTATTCATATAAATTTAATTTTTATAATAATATGATTATAAAAATGTATTTTTTATAATTTTTAAATATTCGAATTTATTGGTAATGAAATCGCTTGATAGTAAAAATGTATATATAATGACAATCACAGTCTCAGTGTAGCCAATTAACAGTGTAACAATATAATTTAAAACAACTCTGGAGTACTTACATATTTCCTTCAGGCAAACATAATGTAGACCCAGAAATAGTGTACCTTTGGGAGAATTTACTTGTTTTAAAAATTTGGAAATTTAATCACCTCGACATCACCCGTATTAACCCTCCTTAAGGCACTTCAAATAAGTCGTACGGCTTCAAATATTTGTGTAGCCTAATGTCTTGCGAGTTGTTAAACAGTTGTGTTGGTGTGCAAGGCTCTTGTTTACTTTTATGTTTGTTGGAAAACGTTTTGATTTAATCATGGATTGATGCAATCTTTTTGATCACTGTGAATACTTATCCTACCAACCCGTTCGATCGACGGATGTTTGGCTTATTTATTTTTCCTTTGATTTTTGTTATTAGACTTTCTAACCTAACCAATATGACGCATTTTAAAGATTTCGTTAAGTTAGTGAAGGCAAATAAGATATCCAAGTAATTTTCTTTGGTCGTCCCTGTTTAAATGTTTGAGGCGTATCATATTAATTTATAACTCATAAGAGCCAGTCTTCCGAAAGTTAGAGGTGATCGCCGTGGTAGTTTTTCTTGATTTCTGTTGAACGCATAATATACATTATTCTATAGATAGGCTTATGACATTATGTTCTGGTTATAAGTAAATACTGAGCATTATCAACATAATATGCATACCTTGTGATTTAATATTTGAAAAAAGTGCTTAACATACTAAATACTATAGTTCAATTCACTCTAATTTTTAAACTAAGGAATCGAAACGAGAATTTCTGAGCGTACATTTGGTATATGTTACGTATTTGTAGGAAGGAGGCAAGAAATTAATGCCTGTGTAGCGGTCCACTTAATATAAGTATTTGGTGAACATTTCTGGTATTTACGTTTATTTTTTTCTGAATTACAATGAAAACATCAATTTTGTTGCGTAAATATTTTTAATATTTCACTTTATTTGTTAGTTTTTCCTAATTATAAAGAAAGTAACTACTGGTAAGGTCATACTTTCATATCACAAGTACCTATAATCGATCAAATTTGCAGCCATAAAATCAAAGTCTATGATGGAAAGATTAATGCAATTTATTTTTTGTTCCAAACAAAATTCAGATATTATTTGTGTAATAAAATACAAATAAAAATAAATACACATTGTTGTAAAAGATTGCGAAAAGATCTAATTTAACAGTAAATACTCGATCTATAATTACGTGAATAGCTATAAAATACTCATAAATGTTGATAACTATTAATAATTGTAATAAATAAAAATAATAGGAAATTATATTTTCCTTGTAACCCGTTACTAAGTAAATGTCGGTTAGAATTGAATCGCCCATGTCTAGCTACTTTAATTAAAATGTATTAATTAAAATTTTTCAATTAGTTTTATTGATTTTTTTAGCGTATTTAAACTGGAAACATGTACAACTCCAACAGTTATAATTCCATAGTAAGCTAAAGTAGCTACTAATACCTAGATTCGTTATTTATCTATAAATGTATAGAATTTCAATTAAAATTTTAAATCTTAAATTTAAATTTAATGTATTAATACACAATATAAATTATTATTTTTAGAAACAAACATATTTATTATTAAGTTCTAGTGTATAATTATAATATATTTTATTATCCATAGCCAAAAATCAATCGAGTATAGTATTACATACGAATGTCCAATGTCTATGACATAAAAAGTTATCCACATAAATGTTTAGTTGTTATTTATTTTTAAATAAAAATTAATTTGCAAATATATGATATTTAGTCTTAGTTGTTCCAAACCCAATAAATATTTTCTTTGGTATATTATTTTTACTGAAAATGTAGCTATAACGTTGTATTAACTTGAATAAATTATAATTTTTAAAAGGTCATACAATACGATCGCTCATCTGATCATTGTTAGTAACAAAATTAATTTATTAGCAAATACTTGGTAAGATTACTTGAAAAATATGACTAAATAAGAAAAACCATGATTGTGGGAAGAATCCAATCGGTTGGTTTTTTTTATGCAATTATATTGGAGCTCACATTAATAGATGTGATTATAATATTATGAACGAATATTATTCAAATCATGTGAAAAATAAAACTAGTACCTATCTTAAAATTATGACTTTTATTTTAATTAAAATGTTATTAGCTTATCATTATTTTGGTGTAGAACACTCCAATCAAAGCAGTCAATTCCCTATTAAAAGAATACTGCTTTGTAAATGTATGGAATATATATTATGAACAATCTTGTCTTAAAATATCTAGTTTCAATACTTAATAATAGTCAAATAATCTATCACATTATTGTGTAATGTTTCAGTCATATACTCATATGAGAAGTATTAAATTGTATCCAATATTATAAACTAACATTTACTTACATAGTATTTATAATACTGGTAATTAATTAGAAATAAAATATATAGTTGTTAAATGTTTCGTCTGTGTATTTGTATCAATCGGACGTAATTTGTCCCTCTTATTGCGATTAAATTGTTATTATATAGCTTATCATTGTTATTATATTTGTAGAGATTAACTTAGTATTCAAAACTCATCATACTTCCCTACATTAAATTTTAAGTGCAATGAAGTTGCCAATTCAATTAAAAAAATTAATTCTACACAAAATAAATTAGTTACAGCAGTGAACTATCATGGTAAAATACTTAAATCATTTAAAACAAAAATGTTTGAACTTAAACAAAATTTTATATTCTTGAAAACAAGTTCATGAGTTCGAAGCCATAATGGCTGCTCAATTAAAAAAATCATTTCGATTTAGTTGGACAATACTTTATTTCACTTAAAACTCCATTGTTTTTTTATTTTACCAGAACTTTGACATTACTTGAGATACAAAGCAATTTAATTAATTACCTATATTATATTATGAATATTATACTATATATTACTTATAATAAATAACATATTATGTTACCACAATTCATTTAAGAGAATGTCGAAACCACATGTGTTGTCTGCGTCTTACTAACTCATAATATAGGTACCAAAACATACGTCCAGCAGTTCCAGTCCTACATTGTTGACTTAAATATTACTTAATAATACTTGTCATCAAACTTAAATGTAAGAACATTATATAATGTGTTCTCTCGTTGATTTTTTGCGATATTTTTATTTTTAAGTTAATAATAATCATTTTCAATTTTGAACTAAAATCATGATTAGTTATAATGACTGACTCAAATCACTAGTCAAAACCGAAGGAAATGTTTTTAATAGTTTTTCTGATGTATAGATGACGGTCATTGTATCAGCAGTTATTGGTTGACCACTTGACCACTCATCAACCTTTAATTTTGGACGATTATTAACCGAGAATTAAGCATACAATTCGGAATAAACTATTGTTGAAATCGGTATTCGTTGAGTATTTTGTCATTTGAAATTTTGAATCACTCAAACGGAAATTTAAATCAATACTTAAATAACAACCACTAAAACTGTGCTAAAAACAGCATTACAGTAAAACATAAAAACTTTAAAGATTTTAATCAAATATATCTATGAAAACGCACAAGATTTTCGACGACAAATAATAATTAACTGTAAGAATATTAACAATATAGTATCACAGACATTGGATATCAATTCGATCAGAAATATATTAACAACAATATCGGTATCTATTTTACAGACTTGTGATGGTTTGTTGGAAAAACTGTAAGCAGACATATTTTTTCACCCAGTTTTTAATTAAACTTGTGAACCATTAACTGCGCATTCTGCCTATTGCACAAACATGACACTATATAATCTTGGATTAAAAACAATTCTAAATTGAATCGGCAAGGCTTTACACGTGAAGCAATCGGTCAGAAAACCGACACCCCTTGAAATTGCTGGCGTAGTGTTAACGCGTTACTTAAACGTGGTTATTTTATTTATTTGTTTTATAGTTACAAGTTGGTTAAGATTTTACAGTAGTTATTATTATTTAAATTAAAAATTTGAAAAATAGGGAAATTTAAAAAAATGTTTAAACGCCAAAAATAATGTAAAAGCTCTAAAAATCCCAATTAAAAAAAAATGGTCAAGTATTTTGAAAACAGCTTTGCTATACAGTAATAGTTTTAATTGTATCTCATTATTGAGTAGATCATTGCAATGGATCATGGATGTGTTAAATTTGAATTTAATGATAAATTATTGCATATGAAAAACAATTATGAGCGGAGACGGTCTGTCATCCTATACTACTAAGTATATTCTATGGGTTATTTATATTACTATTATATATTAATAAGATTGGCTCCATTAATTTTTGCAAAAAACAATACAGTTATTATTAATTTTAATAGAACAACATATATCATATCATATTCAATTATTGTTTTTAACTTTTAAGTCAATTCCGACTTGTCGTAAAACGGTGTGAATAGGTTCGGAAACGGTTCGAAATAGGTAATAAGTTAACATGCATCTTAATATTTAGAAAAATTCAGAGTATAATAAAATATAATAATATACATAAAAGTGAAGTTCCCAAGAATAATATTTTTGAATAATGACATTATTACTGAAACGTTAATCTCGGTTAAAAATATTTAAATATCTAATTTCTTCAAAATGTGAACTCAAAATGTCTATAAAAAAAATTTAAATTGCACATTTCTAAGATTTTTCAGTAATAAATACTTTTTTGGAGCCTTGTGTTACATTTTCTAGCCTTAGCTATAAATATTGAGTATTTCAATTTTTACAGATTTTAATTACAAAATAATTTTCAAATTTTCGTGATTTTGGACTGATTCTGTATATAATGTATGCAATCTATAAAGATAAAATATTAATATGGTCATTTGCAGTTAAAAGTAATTGGAAAACAATTTATCTATTAAATGTGTTATACGTGCCAGAATTAAATTATAATTTAATGCTATATGGTTTAGGATTAATTACTAACATTTTTTAGTGATAATAATAAATCTGAACTAAAAGAAAAATGATTTCAATTGCTGTTCATAGTTGAAGTATTAGATACTATTCATCAACTAATCATCAGTACATTGCGATTATTACACACTGCAATAATTAATATTTAATAAGCATGAACAATCAGGACTTTAGAAATATAGAGTAGGTATGTAATGAATTGCTCGAAAAACATAAGATTACTATTTCTTACAGGAATAGTCAATTTTTGGGACTCTTGTATCTATATTTATTAATTTGTATAAATTAACAAACATTTAAAAGTATAAGTATTTAGTCAGAAGTATCTTGTTTAAGGATACTAGATAGTAAGAAGAGCCCAAGTTACAAAAGCTCAATGTGGAGATGTTACGGACATGTAACATTGTATTGGAAACATTTTGTAGAAGGTTACAAATTTAAAAGAGTGATACTTAAATTATATTTTTAAATAATTTGTCACGATAGAATGGTATAAGAAAATGAACCAAATCATAAATAATTTTGAGTTTTTGTCATAAATTATTCGTATTTAAATTAATAAGTATAACAATGAGTCATTCGTGATTGTCAGTGGTATAATGGTATTTATTTATTTTTTATTTTAAATTGATGTCGTTGATATTGTTTATTGGATTTTGTGTTTCTTCGATCTGCACTCAGTCGTACGATTTCGCTTCATTTTCAACGAAAGGAATAGAAGATAGGTGCAATAAATTCAGAATAATAAGCATAAGCTGGGGGTCTATTAATTCGGTAATCTATTTAAAACTAGATGAGCCGAAATCGTGTTTACTTCTTAACATTGTACAGACAAAAATTATTTGGGTACCATAGATTATGTGTTAATATTATTACGTAGTAATAGAATGATACTCAAAATTATTATGCTTTTTAAAAGTCCTACGAGGCTCCAAATATTTAAAGTGTATGCTAAACACACATAACATAATAATATTTTTTACTTTTTTTTAATTTACATTTATAGAAAACTTTAACTAGGTGTATATTATTTATTTATTATCTTTGTATTAATAAAACAATCATCGTGTATAATCAAATTAATTAGAAAAGCGTCATTATAAGAAGTTCGATATTAAAATGTTTTACATTTTTAGTTCATTATTTATTTTAGTATACTAATAAATAAATACCTATTAAAAATACAGCAAGTAAAGCAAATATAAATACATATAGAAATTAATAATGTGTGACAAAATCCTAGATACTACACCAAAGTTCATCAGTGATTAATAAGTACTGAGTACAGAGTAGGTATATATATTATATAAGTTACCATCTCATAGTATAAACAAATAAGTAAAATAATTATAATAATTTTAATAATTTTAATAAAGAAAATTCAGTAGATTTAAAAAAGAATAATTCAAATTCTACTTACACAATTATTATTTTTTTTTGCCATATTATTTTTTGTTTGAATTTCACTATAGTTTTTATATTATTTTTTATGAACAATTTTGCCTACATTTATTATAGATTTAATAGCCAAATTAGATGTCGGTTCTTGTACCCTTGTTGATCTTATATAGTTTTTATATATAAGCTTCAACTTGCTAAATGGTCTTCCTGAGTTCTCTAAAGTTGTTGGTGAAGTCACGAGTTAAATATCTCTATAATTGCCAATTGGATATTCTTAATATTCTAGTACTAGTGTCCTACTAAAGATGTTATATTGTTAACAAATTTATATGTACCTAGCAGCTACCGACTAAAAGTTGTTCTTAATACTGTAAAATATATTTTGCTTTACTTGAATACTGTCTTGAAGTAATGTATGTACAATGTATAGGCGGTTGTGACTTGTGAGATGGTACTCGACGGTATCGGTTCAATTTATTGCTTGTCAATCCAATGTCTTATTATGCCAGTCCGTATGTATATTGTATATTCATCGCCAGTCAGTAGTAGGTATACATTATTATGTACATATTATGTAGGTAGTATACACAATGTACATATTACAAAACAGTTTATGAGACTTTGAAAGTATAAATGTATATTATTATAATAATCCCCGTGCAAACGCCGTATAATAAGCGTTTATTCTCGTCACGACAATTTATAATCATCGAATTATATTATAATGTTGCGTAATACGCTGTTATTTTAGGTTTTGAGTAGTAGGTTTACAAAATACATTATAATTAATGGGCTCTGATTATTGTTTTTTTTCTTTTTGATATAACTGTTAACGATTTTTTTTTATCCAATATTTTATACAAGTCATTATATTTTAGTATTTAGAGTATTATCAAAGTAATATTGAAATTATGTAGATTAATTAGTAATTAAATGTAATCATAAAGGCAAAACTTTTATTTCGTACCGAGTACTGACATCGAGCTATAGTCATTGGAACAAAAGGACATTACACTGCTAAACTTAAAAACAAGTCACCGGTCAAAAACAAACACAAACCACTAACTTAACGAATTTGGTATTTTGTTCGAAAAATATGAAAAATAATTGATATTAGGTGTATTGAATCATTGTATTATTTACTGTTTGGATATAACTGAACAATTTAAAACATATTTAATTTGCCCATTTTAAATCGTATATAATTTGGTTATTTTGAAGTTTGTTTCAACATGATTCGATGATTATAGTAATTATTTTAAAGTTAGTTGTATTAAAAAACCGCAAATCATTGGTTAATAAATTAAGCCCAGTTTTTTTAAACATCAATCCAGATAGACATGCAATAAAGTATTGACACAACCATTAAAATTTGTTATTAAAAAATTAATTGTTGATTAGATAACCGATATAGTAATATTTGATCGTGGCCAGGGCTATAAGTTTGTTTTCAAACCATCGAAAAATATAAAGAGTTCAATTTTTAATTTGTTTATCTTGGTTAGTTTAAATTTAGTGTTATAAATTTAATTATTAGGTATACATTTTTTAATGTTTTTAGTGAGTGATAGATTTTAATATATAGGCCAAAATATAATGTTTGAATGTGATAAACCATGAAAAGATCAGTCTAAACATTTATTCTATATATTTATTAATATCTTATTTTAATAAAAAAAACATACTTGTGCATTTTTTCTTGTTAATTCTGCATAATTTTTTAGATTTTGGTATTTTTAAAGCATTTAATCCACAGCCCTGCTATGGAATACTCTATTTAATAAATCATCGGTCTCAAGATTAGAACATAGTGACTGTCATTTAAAAATAAGAGAAACATAGGTAATTAACAACTATTTAATACAATTTCAATATTTGTAATCAATACAGAAAAAATTATTATTTTAAATATTTTATTAGATGCTTAAAAAATACAAGTATCAGTAACGTTGTAAATTATAATCATATTAATTTTAAAAGTAGCAAAAGTATACTTAAATTACCTTGCTTTTTATAATACTGCCATACTGGTGTCTGGTAGATACTAAAATATTATATAACTAGTAATTATACCTACTTTACACCAGGGGTCTTCAACCCGCGGCCCGCCCTGTCATAATATGCGGCCCGCGATCGCATTTGAAATTAAGCATGTATATTTTCTATTTCGATAAAATTATAACTATAATAATATATATTTTTGTATAAAATACATGTTTTTACTACGAATGCGGCCCGCAAGATTATTAAAAAATAATACGTGGCCCGCTGCATAAAAAGGTTGAAGACCCCTGCTTTACACATTTGATAAATCTAAAGCAAAATATTTGTATGGATCTCAATGTAATAATATTATATTTAACATAATTCATAAGCCATGCGTAATTACTGTGCAGCGATTAAATGTGTAGGTACCTACTATTATTAGTTAGTAAATTAACGGAGTGTCGAAGCAGATCGATTGTATTTTCTTATAGACTTTATCCTCGTTATTTTAATTAAAACAACCCAAAAACATGTTATTGAGGACTTAAGATACCTACCATAGAACTATTTTATAATAGCAATACAGATACAGATATCTCGTTTTTACTGATCAAGCGCAATATGCTGGTAGAGGGAGGTACTGTATGTTAAATGAGTCAACATATTTTTTTAAATGTTATCATGTCTAGAAAATTTTATTATTATATAAATATTATGTAATAAGTGAAAATATTAGGTACTGTCTGTTTTTAACGTTCACAGTAAATAATTATTATATTATGCATCGGTTAAAAATACCTTGAAAATATACATTGTTGTCGGCATTATAAAAGAAAAAAAGGTTTTATACAGTTGTAAAATTCAAAAAATTGAATTTCCCCCTTGGATGTCGACGTTTGTTCTGGCTGTCCATCCCCCTCGGGCACCCAACTAATGAAAAGACAAATTAAGTAAAAAAAAACAGCGCAAGGGACCCGAGATACACAAATAATATGATACTATATAGAATTCAAAGAATCGTAACGTTTTCCCCCATTCATTATGCCACTGACATATCTGACTACGCTGTTGGGGTAATATCATACTATTCGCATTATGTATTTGAATAGTATTTTTGTTATATTTCGCACCATACATGTGTCCGGTTTAGCCTGTACTGCTACGAAACGTTCAGTTTATGATAGGGAGTCACACTACATACAATTTACATATTTACAATGCACAACTAATAATATCATTCGGGAGACGGTCTAAGTAAATGTACCAAAGATAAACAAATATTTATTATTTATATACCCTGCACGAGCATAGTAAAATGAACAGAGTAAAAACTATATACGGTCAATCATTCGATAAATGTATGTTTTTGAAAAAAAATTATTTATACAATTTGAATCTTTGCTACACACAAACTTCAAATAAAAAAAATGATATTATTAATTTTTTATTTTTTTTGATCATATAGTTTAATATTCTGAGTGGAGCGATGAATTTACCTATTGATTTTTCAATATGATGTCAGTGTCTTAACTTCTTGTGTCTGTGTACACGATGAGTAGTTGAGGTATATCAGTCATTAATAGATTTAAAAAACAGTCAGGGGCACGATACATCTAGCTTTTATATTAAAGTCATAATTACGTTGTTTATGTTTAAAAATAATGCTGTATTTTATATTAATTGATCATTTTTTCCGGGGTGAAAACTACCGAATGGCGCATTGCATCCAATCCGCCGTAGATTGGGTTAAGTGAAAAAACCAAACTTGGTATAACATTGAAACTTGAGAGTTAGAAATTATACACTCAGGCACCTCGTGGGGTCCGCAGGTTGCAGGTGGATTGCGTACCTGATAATATACTGCTCGCATAATCACAAGCGATTCTCACAAGCAACGCCGGGTCGTCGGATGAATTATTGAAAAAAGTTTGAATCATAAGGTGTCGGCATTTTGAACGGGAAACGAAGAGCACGGGGTCAGCTAGTTAAATATAAAATCAGAAACACTTGTGAAAAACATGTATAAACAAACAGTATTTCGATTTATTTTACTATGGATATGACTCTGACAGTTGGCGTATAGTATGTAATATTACTCTCGTCTTTTGATCTTGTTTTACACTAACAACAATAACAATCATAACCTTTTTTTGAAAACAAATGTCAAATGTAAATAAAAAATAATTTTTCTTCCACATGAATGAAATTTTTTTTACAAATGCATTGTGTAGAGTATAATTTAAGTTTTGCAACATGTTGTAACTAAATGCATTGTATTGTACCATGTTTCGTTAGGGAATAAAACGAATATAACAGCTCAGTATTATTTTTCCCAATAATCGGACATTTTTAGATTACAAAAAAAATATCTAATGTTCACTAGATTGGTGTGGCTCCCCTCATCAATAATGGGGTGAAAAAACCTTACAGGAGGTGACTTATCTCCGAACCCCTATATATGTATATGTATATGGTGTGTGTAACTCACAATACTAAAATATAACAAAAAATAGGTTTTACTCAGATGAGTCACCGAAATAATCTCGTTCGATATAGTAATAGTAAATGTATGTATGTTATATGTACATTTGTATGTGCTATTATAGGTGCGTACGAAATATTATCTTTATTTCACTATTTTACTGCAAGGAAAGTAAAATATAATGTTCGCTGTTATATCATATTAACAGTTTTATTTTGCTAATGATTAATTGATTTGCGCATTTACTAATTTACTATTGATATGTCATCCGTCATTAAAATGTAACGAATAATGCGTGGAGTAGCAATAGGTTTATTGATTAAATTTATTCATAATTATTACCCCAACAGTATACAAACATTGACATACCTAAGTCCAACTAGTTCCCGAATAGGTAGTATAATTATATTATCTAAACTAAGGCTATACACCTTTTTATGGCAGCAGGCCACATATTGTTTTATAAAAATCTCGCGGGCTGAACACAATACAATTATGTAATATTGTGTTCGGTAAAAACCTACTTACACCAATAGGCAATAGCCAACAGGTATACAATAGAATATAGACACATCACACATATTACGTACATATATGATTTCAATGACCTTTATAATCGTCGTAAATTATACGCCTGTCGGGTGGCGCAGACGGCTATACTAGCATTTGGCAACCAATTTAGAAAATTGAATTTTATTGTTTTGGATAGCGATACGTTTTATAAAAGCCGTTCTAATGTTGTACATACTTTAAAACTGACCTCGTCAAAGGATAAAAACAGATTTTATCTAAATAGATAACATACACTTTGCACAAAAATATGCTCGTGGGCCACATACAGGTATTTATAACAATAAATACTGCGAGGGGTACTGCGGTATGAAATCTCTGATCTAGAATATTCTTCCACATTCCAGTATCGAGCCGTATATGGGTGCCTACCCCACTGAGTCTTTTTGTAATAATAATAATAATAATAATACCTGGTCAGAGCACAATAATCAGGAAATCTTTAGAGGGTCTTGACGTCTTGGAACTTCCTGTCGACATAAAAGTTCATTCGGCCTTTTGAATCGATGATTCCCGATTATATTGCTTTTTAACCATTTACTTACCTATCTTTGTACTGTTAGGGTAGGTAGTATATATTATATTGTTGTACATTACTCAAAAAATTACTTCAACTCACCTAATATTGCAAAAATACATTTAACGTTCTACACATCATAATTTATATATTTTATTATACATAAGAATAAGATAAATTGTAATAATATTATAATTCTGTCACACATACCTACGGGAGTGGGTATATATACGTCATACGTGCTAAAGTAATTTTTGATCGGATTTCGACGATAGATCATCGTCAACCGTCGTACCTTTAGCTTTTACATTGTTCGGATTTTTTTTTATAGGGCTCTCGAGAATGTATTGTTACCGTAGTATTATATTACACACGTATATAACATGGGTAAACATAATTAAATCTGGTCATCACATTTTTATTGATTTTTTTTCACGATAGAACCCGCTGAGCGAGTGAATGGTTTGAGAAATAGGGGGTATTATATTTTCCGATGATACTAAAATACGAAATGTGAACTACAAGAATATCTACTTAAAGCGTATGCTGTGTACATGTTCTACGTCTATAGAAAATATAGGATTTTATCGATAACAACTGTGTATAAATAATATTATAATACAAACATAAATTATGAAATCTCAAATCAGTATAAAAGTGTTTTAATTTCCATTTTGAATACGTAGGCACCTAGAAAAGTTTGATAGATTTAACTGTTTTTTATAAATTTATGTTTAAAATTATAAGACAAAACATTTTTATACTTGCTGGAAATGTATGTATTTACCTACTAAAATTAAAAAATATGAACTTACAGTGAATACGTAATAAATACGTAGACATAGTCATTATTAAAAACACAAAAGGTAGGTACCTATAACATGTTTATAATACATTATACCTTAGATCTGCGATCACTGATCTGCGTTATATTTAAAATTGAATCCAATTATACATGAAGTTTTTTAAATAGTTTTAAATGTTCTAATTAATATTTATCAGTGATTTATTTGTTTTAACTTTTCCTTGAAAATAACAACAAGTATTATAATTTAAAATTAATATCTGAAATGTAGCTACTAGTAATTGCTAAAGTTTCCGAATGTTTCAATTTATTTTTTAGAACATATTGCAATTTTTAATTATGTATTTGTACTTTTATATTATATGCTGTACATTAAAATGTTTATCACAAAATGTATGAACAATATCCCGTTTGATATTAAGTATAACAAGGTTTTCAATTTAACTTTTATCCATTACCAATTACCGTTTACCTATAAATTATAATTATTTTTATTTAATTCTAAGTAGGAATAACTATATTTAATAAGTTTGCAGAATATAAAAAAATATACATGTAGGTGTTTGTGTCTTGTACATATTTTGATGTTGTTAATCAACTAACGAACAATTAAGTTCATATTTCGAAAAGTTGTTTACTTATTATTCTCTAATTTAATAAAATTAAATTTGCTAGGTGAATGCAGCAATTGTATTATTATAATCTATGATGCATATTTAGTTCCGATCCAGTGATACTTATGTACTATGTACACATCGTAATTCCATACTATGAAATTATAGACATAATTTACTATTCATAAATGTATAATATGAATTATGAGGACATTATTAGTAGTATCTTTACTAATTGTATGTTTAAATTTGTATTTATTATTAGTAAATAAAAGATAAAAAAATTCTTTAAGAAAATTGTATTTAAATTACATAAAATAACAAAACATTTTAAGGACATTGAATTTAAAATAAAAATCATATTAATATTAAAACAACCAAAGCTACAGTTTAGGGAAAAATTAATACTTTAAAATAATTATGAAACCGGAAATCACATAACAGATTTAAGATAACTTTTTATTCTAAAATTTAGGCCGTCATTTTTAAGTGATACATGATTTTTATTTTCACAATTACAGAAACATAGTATAAAAATACTATTACAAACAAACTTCAAAAGTGGATCAGAAGAATTCAATTCCAAAAATAAAAATGAAAATAAGTCAGTAAGAAAAAAAATAATGTGTTGGTAAGTTTATTATTTACAGCGTTTACTAACATGGCTACACACGCTAACTTTAAAACGGTTTATGATCCCAATTGTCGCTAGCGTAAAGCACATTGGATGATCGAATAAAAATAAGAATATATATTACACATTACGTGGATTAAGCTGTGAAAAAATGCACTATAAAGCCCCGTATAAAATTAATTTACATTTCCAAATAATGCGCCAAGACATGCAATAAGACTCCGAAAATCACACAAAAAAATGCATTGAAATTAAACATTTGTTTTACATAGAGTACCTATACGGCTATACATAAATAATAAATAAAATAACTGAAAATTGACCTTTCAAATATATTTTATAACACATAAACTAATTAAATTTAATTATGACATTAAATACGTACGAAATAATAATCTTTTTGAATAAGTATATGAAAATAAATTGTTATTATCCTGTTTATTTCAATTTATTGCAATAATTTTTGTTCAGAACACATATTATACATAGCGCTTTAAAGTTATTATTTTAATAATACAGACATTTATTAGGTACTATGAGGCAGAAAAAATTATTTCGAAATCTAAAAAATTATAATAGTCGAGGTTAGGTGCTTTTTTTTTCGTTTAAACCGACAGCAGGGGGGAATCTGTTTGAACACTACTACTCCTCAGGTTAGATGTTAGGTGTGATTGGTATTAGGAGAGAAAACCATATTTTATAATATTATAAAGTTTATGTATATTAAGTGATCGTCACTGTACGTAAAATGCATATGTATACAGTATCTAATGTAAATATCAAAAAATGGTCTCATTGCATCGACCGTTCATATTATATAGGTGGATAATAGGTATATTATTTTTCATATTTACAATTGGACGTGTATGATAAAATAAATTGTAATTTGTAATACTAAACATAATAATTATTGCACGGGTATTACAATATTGCCATATTGATTATAATGATAATCAATATTATTATTATTATTATTTCTTGTATTATAATAGAATAAAAGCTTATAAATCGTCGTCACCGGTGGGAGGGGGGTGATTCGCCGGAAACGCGGCGACAGACGAGGACATAAAAAAAAAATAAAAATAAAAATAACGGGGAAAAAAAATCAATAAAAACAGAAATATTTTGAAAAACTGCATGTACATAATGTATATGGAATACAATACACGAAACATCGGCGAAACCGTGGCGCGGGGGAGATTCATATTTTCCGTTTCCCTCGGTCACTAAAAACAAGGGACCGTAAAAATGCAACGGCGGCAACGGTTGTCCGCTCGCCGTTTCCCCCCCTCGTCCCGTCCGTCGTCGAGGGCGGCGGCGACTATGGTCTACGCGACTACGATCGCCGCCGCTGCATCCACCCATCCTCCGTCACCCACACCCAACAACCACCACCGCCGCCTCCATCCGAACCACGACGACGACGACGACGACGACGACGATGACGTCGACCCCTCGCCGCTCGACCAATAATCTTAATAACATAAAACTGGGCGGTATTCCACACACACGCACAAAGCGCACACCGAGTCGTGTGTGTATATCGTGTATAAAGTAAAAAAAAAAAAAAAAAGAGTCGACTGCGGGGTGACAAATACCGTCCACGCTGCGCAACTTATCCGTCCCGCACCGCCCCGCACACCGTCACCCCACCTACAATACATATTTTTATATATTATACGATATAAACTTGAACGACTCCAAATATAATAATAATGTATATATAACATATTATTATTATATATCGACTATCTGAAATTGAATTTCGTATCGCGTCTCCACCCGTCCCTCGAGCCAGACGCACACACCACCACCACCACCAGCACCTGCCCCACACAAGACCGTCTTCTACCCACCTGCACGTCGCGACCACTCACCGCCGACCGTACGTATACCGCGGTATACGCACACGACGGGCCAGCGGATCTACGAACTGATCTACGAACGGACGACGGCCGGCCGATGTCATCGCGTGGCGCGCGCCACGGTTTTGCGCGTGACGTCACGCGGCGCGCGACAATCGATAATATTCCGTTTCGGCGGCGGTGCTATTTATTTTTATCTCCGCATTTTTCCCCATTTTTCTCCCCCAGTTTTTTTTACATTTTTTTTTTTACTTTTCCCTAGTTTTAGGTTTTTTCTCCCCTCGTCCGTAACGGCATTATAGTACGAAATTCTCGAGCACACTGCCACACGATGCGACCGTGTTACTATATTATATTTATATATGTATACGACACACGCGTACCATACGTAATTGGGCTCAGCCGCGCGCGCGTCTCCGTAATACAATAATAGTAATAGTTGCGCACGTGTGTGTGTGTGTGTGTTTGTGCGATGGTACGGCGCGCCGCCGATACGGACGCGGAGACGTCGTCGTCCGTCGGCCGTCCGCCGCCGCCCAAGTCGCCACCGCGTTGTCATCACCACCGCCGCCGCCGCCGCCGCCGCCAATACCGCCGCCCGTCACAACCCCGTGGCTAACGGAGGCACCGCCACCGCCACCGCACCACCGTCCATTCCAACCGCGGCACCCCGACGGCGGCAGTGGCGGTGGCGACGACTGCCCTCGAGCGCGCGTCGTATATTATATTATTATTATTACTATTACTATTACTATTACTATTATTATTTTATGATTCACCACCGACGCGCGCGACGCGTCGCGTCCAGTCGATACGTGTGTGCCACCGTCGGCGGAACGTTGACGTGGTGGCGAACGATATCATCATCGTCGTCGTCGTTGTACTTGCACAGCAGCAACAATAATAGCTATTAAATCAAATTACTCTGTTGGTTTTTTTTTTGAATTTTTTTTTTTTTTTTTTATCGTTATTACAGCATTATATCACGTTATTTACCATAATATAAAACACGCGAACTTTGTGTAGGATACGACTAGCACGTGTACAATAATTTTGTCAACCACCTTGACGAGTGTATGGGCACCTATCGAGTGTTCGTAATGAGATCGTAATTTTCAAGAATATTAAAAAATATATATATTTTACGTTAAAATTTGATATGAACGGAGACATGCACCAGTACGAATGCCGCCATCACCAACATCGCAGTCGTCTGCACCACCGTCGTAGCCACGAGTCTCTTCGGTTTTTCGATTGTCACGTCACTGCTGCCGTCATGTCCAGTAAGAAAATACCTACTCATAAATATTTATGGTATTCGTTACTTAGCACACTAAAGTACGCATTTCCTTTTTTTTTTAAACTCTTCATTTCATGTCACATTGTTAATTTATTTCGTTCGAATATGCGAAACTTTTAAATTAGATTGAACGGCTGTCGGCTGCCAAGTGAAATATACATTTTCGCTGCTCTTCACAATTTCTTTTACGATATTAGTTAGATCGATGTACAAAAAGGTACAGTTAAAGTGTGTGTGTGGGTAGCGAAAACGTGCACTTTCAAAAGTTCGTTAAACACACGCACACGCACCGTCGCGTCACTCTGTCGGCAGACACGTGTGTTTAACTTCAGTGCACAATAATATTATATGATACGATAATAACAATATAATGCAGAAAATGGTAAGTAGGTAGTATAAAAGACGTGTACCTATACCTGCGTTTCTCGTGTCTCATTTATTATTTGTTTTATTTTTAAATATCTATAGTTACCTATTGCGTTTTTTTTTATTGTGTCGCGTGTTTATGGATAAGTTACAAAATTGAATATTCACAGTAACTGGATGATATTAGGTATACGCATTTTAAATTTTACTTTCAAACAATTTTTTTCATATTTTTGCTGCAAATTGTTTTTATGTCAACCATGAATAAATGTCGTATTCTAATTTTAACTTTTATATCTATACATTCCGATATTCATGGAATTTATTAAATTATAAAAATTATAGGTATAGAAGATGAACAAAATTTAGAAAAATGTATGTTTTTTTGTATTATGAAGAGAAACCTACTATGGGTATATAGTATTTGCTCTATATAAAGATAGACATGGTTGAACACTGTTAAAATATAATAGTGTAATTGGCTGGTAGTTAACACATTTTTAATTATTAAATGAATTATCGTTAATTGTTATAACGTCATAACGAGCAATTCTTCAGTCTCAGTGCGGTTTCCACCAAAGTTAATTCTTTCTTTTAAACATTATTTTGTCTTAACCAATATTTAAAAAAAACTATTTTGCAAATTCTCTGAATTAAACCAACACAGCTGGCTATGTACCTGTTATTATTTTTTTATGTCTACTTAATATTTTTTCAATATTATGAAGAAGATATTCACATAGTCACATTGATGACTATTATAATTTCTGCTATGAACAGTTAAATTAGTAATTTTGATTAATTGCCTAAGGTAGTATTTGTCACAAAAATAGTTAAGAATTTTCAAATAAAATCGGCTGTACTCGCAACCAGTAAATCAAATGTAGCCAAGTAAACAAGAATAAAATGTATTCATTTATTTATGTATTTTATGAAATAATTATATAAGTTTAAACTCGTTGAAGTGTATGAATATAATATTTTTTAAATAAAACAATTTGGAATCAATAGCTTTGAATTCGAGTATTTGCTTTAAAGATTTTGTTTACTAAATCGTATTTTATATTTTACTATACAGATTAATTTAAATGTCATTATAATTAATGACCTTACACATATCGGTTATTAAATATTGATTACTCTGGATATGACATTAAAACTTAAATGGCCTTATAAGTTCAAATGGCCTTCCGCCTACCAATATATTTTTTTAAAGTAAAAGATGAAAGATCTTAACATTTTCTGTACCTATAAAGTGTATATGTGGCGTTACGTACATATTTTTCGCGTAGTTTTGTAAGGGTGTAAGAATATTTTTATATTGAACTATCATTTATGAATAGTATTATGTTCATTTTTATAACTCATCATTATAATTAGCATTGTACAATAGGTATATGTTACTAATTTACCATAGGAGTCAGCACATAGGTAACAAAACGCATTCCGTAGGTTAGGTATGTATAAGGGAACTGGGAAGATAATATTATAGGTATTGTACTATAATTGTATGCTAGGTACATGTTTAATGCTTATAGATTATAGAATATTTATTATTGGAAGTTATGGTTTACAGTAACGTTAATTGGTATTTTAAAAATGATATCAATAATTATTTAATGAGAAAAAATATTTTTTTACATAGGTAGGCAAATTTTAATTTCATACGTGGGTGGGTAGTTTAAATATTTCCCCTAATGTATAAAATGTTCGTGATACCGCTTCGTATCATACTATAAACATAGATACTAATACAATTAGATATTTATTTTATATGCTGTAATGGGGAGACTAAATATTTTTAAATTTATAGCTGCAGGAAAATGATATATTTTATGAACCAAGTCGAGTTATGGTATTTATTTTGCCTATAGAAAGATTCTCTATAAAGCCTATATACGTTCAAAAGTTTAAATGTCCATACCATAATGTTATGCCGTACTTAAAATGCGATGCAAATATTATAACGAGCTGATATTTACATCAGATGACCACGTTTATTGAGGGGCTTGAAATGTTTTCAAGAGGCTAAGCCCCCCGTATCGTGCACGTAATTGATTATTCAAAATAATCCCATTTTCTTATTTACTAATACATTTATAACTTTTTTTTTTTTTAATTTTTTGAACCATAAATGAGTTCTTAACATTTATATTTAAATAAAAAATAATAAATATATCTTAATTATATTTTTATTGTTTCCTTAAATGTTAAAAAGTTAAAAATGCTTTAAACGCCAATTATTATTATCATTTTCACTCACATGATTTATTTTTAGTAATATTGTGTAGCTACTGATATAGTTAATATGTAATTTTTTATTTAAATATTTTAAATTGAATACTTAATTCTGTATCAGCATTATGTCTCTTACAAAGTTCAATGATTACAAGGAACCAATTACTTTTATTAAGCGTAATAGCGTAAACCGTTTTTCACCCCCGCATGGTCTATAATAGGTACCTACTATACATAAACACGTATGTTTACATTGAAAGCTTTTTCTACTATAATCGTACCGATTTTTGTACAAAAATTAAACGTACCTATTTTTTTATTTGTGTACAAAACTACAAATACGAAATAATTATGTATTGGAGTAGCTACAGCCTGCAGTATTAAATGTAAAATGTATTTTTAAATGTTTAAGTAGTTTATTATTATTTATTATACATAGTATTATATTATAGATACCTATATGGCTATATGGCTATGTAAAAGTAAAGCCAATTCAATTTTGATATTGATCTTTCAAATGCCTGATTGTTTTCTGATACAATTAAAATTATAATAATTATTATTTTATAATTGCTTTTATTTTCCGTTAGACTATTCTTTTAATTTCTTGCTAAATAGTTTTAATTAAATTTTAATATACTGGTGAAATTAGAAAGAAATTTTTAGAAGAAAATAATTCCCAAGATTTTCCAACCCTAGAGATCGTCAGCGATGTAGGAACTATATAAGGTCTATAGTAGACTCACTTGAGTTAGGTTAATATTATTAATAATCATAATTCATTAAAATAATAGAAAAGAAAGGTTAATAGTTATCACATAATATAGTTAGTTCCTTGCATTGATCAATTATTTTTATTACACTATATTATATTTATTTGATAAAACGGATGACATTAAGTTTTTTCTCTTTTGTCATTTACAAGCGGATTTATAGTGCATCAACTCTAGGTGATTAGTGATTACTAACTGTGTATCATTATGTTATAATATTATAAATTATACTTTACTATGCATAAAGATTAAGACAATGATTAACCATCGAATTAAAAAAAAATAAAACTCAATTTGAAGAAAGATTTATGGATTTTTTTTCAAATTTAGGGTTCTTATATAAAAGCTAACGATTTTTTATTTATTTCTTACCCATTGAATAAAAACATATATAATATAATATGTATAATTTATGGCTGTTCAATTCACAAATGATAATACGTTGTTAAGTTTATTATAAAAACATAATATTTTAATGATGATTATATTTTATGTTTATGTTTATAAATTATAATACGCAGAATCTAAATATTCAAGAAGTTATTCTAGTAGATTTTTTTACTTAAATAAGAATAGTATAAATGGCTGCTAAGTAAAGTCTTAAACAATATTGTGTTCCATATTTTATAAATCAATTTAAGCCCTATTCAATTATTATTATTAATAATAATGTTTTTTTTTTGTTTTATAGTTTACCTTCATTATTAACAAAGAAAAACTGATATGCAGACAATCGGTAAAGCAGATAATAAAATGGATTTTCCTTTGAATTGGACTGATATATTATTAAAATCAATATCAGGTAAGACGAACTACACAATAGATGTAAAAATAGGAACTAAACGTATTGCAACAAACCAAGAACTAAGAGACATAACAAAAAAACGACGGAAACAATCAAATCCTACAAGGATATCGTCGAATGAAGAAAATACAAAAAATGAAAGCGACAAAAAAATATTATGTTCTAACAGAAATAAAACCGAATTGAACAACAGTGAAGAAGTGACAGATTTAAAATTGATTTGTCCGCAATATCATTCGGCTTCTTTACCTCTGAATCTGACAATATCTGAAAACCAAAAACTTTCACCAAATGAAGGACAAAAAATGAACTTTTCTAATGACATACAATTGAAAAAAAACTCATCTACTGAAATCTATAATAACCTAAATTCTTCTTATCAAACATTTATGAAAGGAATACCACATATTGATAAGAAAGACTATTCGAATGAATCTTCAACTTGTATAAGTTCATTTTCTAAAAATCAACAATGCACCTCAGGCAGCACAAATGTTGGGACGACCTCTGTTCAAATATTTAATCCAGAAGCCTTTTGCGATCAATGTAACAAAGAATTTTGTAACAAATACTTTTTAAAAACGCACAAGGCTAATAAACATGGTGTTTTCAGTGACAGCCATTCAAACAGTTCCAGTTTAGATCATTTGGATAGAATTAAAATATCAACATTACCCACGACAACTTGCGACTTTTCTTCAAACATTAATGAAAATTATATCGGTGCTTCAACATCATCATTGTTTAAAAGTCCTGTATTATCTTCTCAGTCGTCGGGAAATACAAACTCATATGTATCAAAAAATATATTTAATAATCAAACACGGGCGTTTTGCAGTATATGCCAGAAAGAGTTTTGTAACAAATATTTTGTTAGGAGACATAAAGCTAAAATTCACGGAATAACTGATGATGGAGACTACAAGATAAATGAAGATGTCCCATTAAACTTCAAAACAAATGAACAGATGAAAAATGAATTTTTAGATTTTGGGATCTCTGATTCTTGTGATAAAGATGTTAATACAGTATCACCTTCTCTTTGTGTCAACGAATACGTAACTGAAATTTCAAAAACAGATGACAAATTATTCTCAAAAGACACTCAAACACCAGTGGATAATGAAGAAGAACTTGTAATGAAATATACTAAAGTTGAAACCCCGCATGATAACATAAAAGTTGAGAATGCAGATGATGAGCGAAATGTAAACCACACCAATAAATTAAATAATGTATTGGGTAATATAAATGATCTTCAAAGTAGTGAACTTACAAGTAGTTCAAGTCATATCATAAATACTCATTATGAAAAGCCAATTATTCAAAATGATTTTTCAAAACCGAACTCTAAAGATATGAATCAGCAGACTACTGAATTTAAGACTAACACTAATAAACCCATGAACTTGATGACGAATAATAGTGTAAATGGTATTTCAACGGACAACAATATCGGAAAAAAAGTTAACATCTTAAATAATTCTCTTCCAGCTTCCGTAACAATTGTTGAAGATGAAAATAAAATTGATAAAAATATTGAAACAGATGAATCTAAAATTGAATTGATAAGTAAAAGCAAGTTACTTACATTACATAATTTGTTTTTTAAATTTAATGGAAATTCTTTAGAGAATATGTCAACATGTTATGTATGTAACATGCAAATAAATGGATCCTTAAAAGCGCACATTTTCAATGAACATGAAAACATCGTTCATGAACTAATGAATGAAACTTTAGAGACCAATGAAAATGTACGTATTGAACACTCATGTCATGAATGCCATCAAATATTTAATTCTGATGCATTTTTGAAAGAACATATCGAGCAAGGTGAGTGTAACATCAAAGGAATGGGCAGGGCGTCGGCTAGTAGTAAAACTTCCGCAGAAAACGAGGAATACATTAATCATGAGACCAAAGACTTGAGTGAAAGAAAGCAGACTACCATGTTGAGTAGTTTTTGCAAAATATGTAACAAAGAATTGTGTAATAAGTATTTCATGAAAACGCATATGCAACGGATGCACGGTATATCGATTCAAAATGGTAATCATATCGGGGGAGTAGTATGTGATATATGTAACAAAGAACTTTGCAGTAAATATTTTCTACGAGTACACAAACAGAACTCACATGGTATTGTTGAAAATGGATCTTGCCAAAAATATTGGACAGATTCGATGGCTGAGAACGGACAACTGTCCGACGAACCTGATAACGGTCATAGATATTACAAACACTATACAGAAGTGTGCAATATATGTCTTAGGCGGTTCAGAAGTTCGAAGTGGTTAAGTGCTCATTTATTAAACGATCATGGCTCTGAGGGAAAAATCCAATGGAAGCACATTCAGAATCACATGGAAGAAGAAAAACAAAACTTGCAATCTAACAACGAGTTGAACACGAGCTTAAGAGCAACTGGAAGTCCTAAACAAAATTCAGTCGAGGAACAAAACATAATATGCGATGAAATGAAAGAATATCGTTGTTCATACTGTTCGTTCACCACGTCCATTTTATCGTTTCTTTTCGTACACGAAAAGTTTCATCTCACCGAGAATAAAACCACGAAGGACATGCCATTAACATGTCCTACCTGCAGCGTGGCGTTTCAAAACAAGACACAGTTGGAATATCATTTTACACATTGTCATTTCAGCTCCGATGTTGTGAATTCGCCCGTTTCGTACTCTATTTTACATTCACCCAACAACACACATGTCACACTTAACGTCAACGAAGATTCGTCAGCAGACAAGTCGTTAGACAATAACGGAAATGACGTGTTCACCGACAAACTGGGAACATCGATCAAGCCGCGTCAAACGGAAAACGTATCACCATCGGGAAAAAACCACTGCATTCCTGAATCAAACCACGAACCGTTTATAATGCAGTCGTTTTTTCTCGAGAACTGTTCAGTATCTCCGTCGGCCAAGAAGGAACTAAGTGGTCGCAGCGATTCGTTTCATTCGTCTCTAGTCTACTTACCAGTCAAGGAGAAGTTAACTTCAACTGTTAATGTTTTCTTCAAGCTAACCCCAACATAAATATTTGGATTTTTAAGGTTATATGTATGTGAATTTAATATATTCTATAGCTATGATATACGATTGAGCTAACTAAATTAAACATATTAAATAATATTATAGTTTGTATGGTATAATATAATATTATAATATACATTCACAGAATTAAAATAAGACTGAACTACATATTTTATGGGTGCTGGAATGAAATTTGGTGATATTGATAATACTAAAGTTCCTAATTTAGCCTTGAATAAAATATTATGTCATAATATAACATTGGTAGTTTTGTTTACATTCCAATTCGTAAATTCGAACTACTTCGGGAGTCCATATGCACCAAATTCAAAGTTTTTAAGCTTAATGAAAACATATTATGTAATAATATGATGATTAAAGTTCTAAAAAAATTATATCTACATTTAGATTTTTTCACTCTTCGTCAAGTAAAAAATATGCACTATTATATTATAAACACAGGGTGATTCACTATTAATACAAATGTTTGTATTTATAACAAACTATATGGTAGGTACTTTTGTAAATTAATGAAATTAAAATATTTTAGTTTTGGAAACTTTCATACACTAAGTTCAAATCTCACCATAAAATAAAAATTATATATCATCTATTGATGCATATAATATTTAACGAACATCAGCCATCAACTATCAACACAATTTATTATAGATTGTATTACCTAATTTTATTTTTGGATTGCTTTAAACTAATTATTTTCATGATTGTGAATTTAATTTTGATTGATTTTTTTTTTTAAATTTTAACGTCTAAAAGTAATTTTTTAAACTCTTGAAAATTAGTAACTCATATTTAAAACTTCATATTACCAAAATCTTCATCCCCCCTTTTTTTTTTAAACAAATGCATTCTAACTTCTAAAAAACAACTTAAAATCAAAAAATGTAGTCTTGCATTATTTTAGTTTATAATAAGTTGTAAAATCTAGAGATTTTTAGCAAAAATATTAAATGTTAGTGTTGTTAAAGTTTCCAAAAATAAATTATTTTATTTTCTGCTTTACAGAATTATCAATTTTAAAGTATGATAAGAATCACTCTTCAGCTTACATAGTTTATAGCGTATATATATATTATATATTATATAGGTTTCATAAATATAACCTAATTGTTTTAACTTATTTATTATAGTTCAGTTCAGTTACCTATATTTTAAAAGCACCCATTCAAACGTAATAATGTTAATGGGTTTTTAAATCAGATAATCAAAAATTGTTTTTAAGCACTGCCTTGACAGCTAGGTCATTGGCTTGATAATCAAAATTATACATTAAACTAGTTCAATTTTATAATCAAAAAAATAATAATTTCGTTATTATGTTTTACAGTTAATATTAATTAAAGTTATCGTTGTACACGCATGATGTGCAATTGTTTATATTTTTTTTATGAACAATATTATTATTATCGCTAATATAATATATATTATGTAGGTATAACAAGAACGTAAATAAAATGAGGAATCAAATAATGGTTTAATCACATGATTATATACTCAACACGATTCATAAAATTAGATGATACGTTGTTGGTAATTTTAATAAGACATTAATTTTAATTACTAGGGCTCGGATTTATATGTTCTACACATCTTTGAAATATGCACTTTAAAAATTAGTACATTAATAATATGAAAATCAAATCTTATTGTTACTGATATTTATTTTATCCCCATATCACTAAAAAGATTTATACAAACTATTACTTAAAAAAACGAAATGTTAAATCATCTTAAACCAAAAGCACGTGAAATGTTAATTATTGGTAAAATCGTCGATTGTATATTTTAAGTTCAATTAAATAAAAAATACCTAACGAGACACTATCATTTTTTTTAATAAAAATGAATAAACCTAACCTATAGCTAACCTATAGCTTACAAGTAGCATTAAACTACATTTTCTTCTTAATTCTTGGTTTACACATTTTTGTACCTTGGAAACTTCTTTCCATTATATTATACAATGGTCAATGACAATATATATAATGCGACATTATAGATAAGTATCGTAAGACTTAGTGGATCAATTTAATAACATTTTTGTACGTATATAGTCTGGTGTCTGTATGCCCCCATTTCTATGTTTTTAGTTTATTACGATAAGATTAAGAAAAGATTATCGAATTCCAGGAATATGATTTTATACTACGATTTTATAATTTACTTTATTTTCTTTGATAAGTATTTTGTAAATATACTTCGAAATGTTGTTTTTAAACTAAATATACTTAAAATAATAATAATATGTACTCAAAAACCACAAATATTATATAATATAAAAAAATATGAATATGCAGAAAACGAAAAAAATTAGCAAAATATGCATAAATATTTCAGTATAAAATGTTATACTTAAGTTTTTCTTCAGATTAAAATTAAAATGTCCATCAAATCTAACTACTCTATAAACTAAGTACTAGAAAAACAATATGCAAAATAATAAATTTAATGCTACATATAAATCCGGCCCCTAATAGTTATTTCCTACCTGTTAATTATCTACCTACAGCTTAATGTACTTTGCTTGGTGTTTAGGTATAGGTACTAATTGTTGTTTATACGACAACACATCAAATTCCTTTTAATATAATGTAAAAATTTTGAATGAATATTTAGTGAATAATATAATATATTTTAGAAATAGTTTATGTTACCTAGTTTATTTGTCATGTATTTATACGACTGTTCTTTTTATTTTACAGTCGCATCTATTATTTTTATAGGAACTCGTGTGATTAAATTTACATACGATTTACAGTAAAAACAACTGTAGGTATTGGCTATGTATTTTTCTTAGAAATTTCGTAAATCCAATAAAATAATTTCCGAGTTATAGCTATACTCTACAGCAAACTAAAATAAAATAAATTGTAGTGCAGAGAATATTATTGATTGTGTTTTATATTTATTTTTGGATGACTACCTACCTAATAACTAGCAAAACAATACTCTTTTTTATTACCTACCAGCAAACACATTCTGTTATTTTGTTGAGGGATATGTTATTATTATTATTATACTTCAAGCAATAGATACCATGAGTTTTTTTTTATAAGCAATGTTCTATAATAAACTTTCATATCAAATAACGATGTGCTTATGCCTTACATAAAGTTTGAGTCTATGAAAACATTTAAAGTTAGTAAATTATCATTCTTCTTGTATTTATAAATTATTTAAGAAACAATTGTACCAACATTGTTTCTAGTTTGTTTCGATGTTACAGTAGTCAGTAATATAGTTAAGTATGCCTATAACCCTCAGATTTATACACTTTAATATTGTTATCGATACAGTTAAAAGTATAATATTGCAGGCATATTTCTCTCATTCTCAGACTTAAAATATAGCAGTCAAAATATAGAACATTTATTTAAATATTTATTAATAAGATCTCAAAAATATTTGAATTTTTAAAAGTATTTATTTTTGTTTCTAATTTTAACCCTCAACCCAATTATCAGTATATATATACTTTTAATAAAATAATTTAAAACACACATTTATATTTTTATAAAAAAAATAGCCATTTTGGGTTGTTTAAACGCACTTACAACTTTTAAAAGTATTCAACCATATACTGTGATTGCTACTTTAACCATTCCGAAACATACAATTCGCATAATATTTTCCATTTAATTGACATAACCTAACCAACGAAGATATGTATTTTTTACTCCATTGTTTTATTGAGTTATTTTGGGGCTAGAATAGAAATCGAATAAAATCGGATGAAGTCGCTACGAGTATTTTTTTTATAACATCGGAAATGTCGATGCAAATACATCGTCATCTTACCTTTAAACCATATACTACATACTAAATATACTTATGTATATTATATCAAATAGTTATACACTATTTACTTGCTCGCAAGCACGAACCTCATATTGCACTTTATATGTGTGTGTGTGAGTAACCACCATAACCACACAGCAAGTACTTGATATATGAATACAGGCGTATACTCGTACGACTACGCAGTCCTTAACCAAATGTTATGTTTACATGTTATCGATCTTGTAACATGTCTTAAATATGTATGAATCAAGTTTAAAATGTATAAAAAAAATAACAAGACATCATCTAATCAAATATGAAATAAATATTATAATATGGGTAAATCTCAGACTGGGAGGAGGCTGCTTTTCATTTTTTTGCATGTTGTGCATATTCTGTTATTTTAATCACATCTGATTCATTTATGAATACTTTACCGAAATACAATAATTTCACGAATATTAACTTGGGTGAACTTCATTTTACTTGGCTATTTTAAAACGAAAATGATTGCACTTACACCCTAAAGTGTTATACAGTTTTGATTCATAACTGACCTTGTGGAATACTTTCACTTCATGTAAAGAAATAAAAAGCTCTTAAATATTTGTTGGTCAGTCGTATAAAAAATGGACTCATATATCCAATACTGCAATGTAATATATTTTATAATTATTAAAGTACTTTTGAATATTACAAATTACGATATAATTTTTGGATTTATGTATTGGTCTGTGTCTTACGTTGTTAAAATCGTTTCTACATTGTGGAAAAAAGAATTCTAAAATTGTTCTAATTTCATAGATAATCTATTACAATGAATATATAATTAATATTGACAATACTACTATAGTATTGTAAGTAAACTATTATTCTAATCAGATTTCAACATGTAAATGCATGTATTTGTGTTAAGATTATTGTATATTTATAATTTTATTTGATGTTTTATTTATATTTATAGAAATTAAAATCAAAATTAATTATTAAGATTTACATTATTTAGTTGTATTTTATGTTAAGAACATTGGTTTAATGTGTCAGTGATAATTTAATATCAAAATAATTGACCTTTAAGTGTCAAGTTCAAACAATAATCAAAATTATTTCATTACCATTTTAGTTACGTTAGAATATTTTGTGAAAAAATGTATTTAGGTATATTATATTATTAATGTTGCTTTTAAAGTGTACTGTATTTGCTTAAAAAAGTGCATGGAATAAATTGTATATTATACATAAACCATTTATTCTATCAGCATTTTAATTTTTAATTATGTTACTTTACTTTTATATAAAATATTGAGCATTTTTTTATTGTATTTTCGTTCATTTTAAGTAGAGTTATATTTATTTTAATTAATCGATAACCTAGGGAGAACTGTAACGATAACTTAAATAACAATAACCTGGCTTGTTTAAATAGTACATTTTACGAAAGATATTCTGATTTTTATTTAAAATTGCCTGGAACTTATTAAAGAAATATATTGTGTGACGAATATGCTTAAATAAACATTTAAAAAGCATATTTAAAAAGAATATATAATTAAAAACGAGACGAAATGAAATGGGATTAGTTATTTTTATTTTATAATTAAAACTTTTACTATTAAAGGAAACATTTAATATAAAAATGTATTTAACAATTTCTTCAAAAATGATATGAATACATATTTGTATAATAATAATACTTAAAAATGAAAATCGTGGTTATAATATTATCTTATCTTATCATTTTTGTATTTGATGAAAGGAATTTTATGTAGCAAAAAAAGAAACTTTATTTACCACATTTAAAATCGTAATTTCAGTTATCACTTTTTGTAAAATAACTTTCTGTAAAATATGGTTCAAATTGTATTTAAAAGTGTATTATATTTATATGATAGTACCTATACATAATTATTATATGTGTATATTAATAATACTATAGTCACATAATACGTAAAATATTAAAAAGTTGTACGTATTACGACTTTATATAATATATTAAAATGCATAGTTCATATAATGTTAAATATTATCTTAAATAGACAATGTTTTTATGTACCTCTAATTTTCCATGATATTTCACATAAAAATTATTATTTCATATTTTACTTGAATATAGGTGTATTACTTATTACGTTGCAAATTCAAATCAATATTGACTATTATTTATATCTTATGAAATTAAAATCATAAGATTTAATAAGACAGGCACCTACCCAAAATGCATGCAGTTAAAAAAACATTTTTCTCGAATACCAAAATAATAATCATGAAATTACTTTTATATCGATAATTGATCGATTTATAGGTTTATTTAAATTATAAAACGATGATATAAGGCCATTAATTTTGTGTTATCCACACTATCCATGTACAATATTATACCAAATTAAAATCATGCATAATTCCGTGTGATAATATTATATTGTAATATATATTATGCCACATTTACAAGTATGATGTCGAAACGGTTTAATGAAAACAGTTTTAAGATGTTTAATATCGAATCACCATAAAACTGAATTAAACAGTTTAAATGCATAATTTATGTTTCATCGAAGTGAATTGTATTTTAAACCCTGTTTACAAATCGGATACCTACATCTACTCTATAAAACAATATTTACAAATTTACAAGTGAATTTCGACGATTGTGCAAAGATAAAACGGTCTTAATTCTATCATATTATAATTTATGGTTTAAATTTATAATTATTACACCCTCACTTATAGAAATATTTCAATTCCAAAAAAAAAGAATATAAAAAAGAATCAACGACAATTGTTTTAATAGATTGGGCATGACGAGCATAATATTTTCTTATAGGGTGATTCTAAATTATAGACAAATGTAAGCGTAGTAGGCACCTACCTACTTAAACATTTATTTCAAGAATAGACAATTTTTACAAAGTAACTGAGATCACATCTAAATTAGGTACCCAACTATAGTAGGTAAATATTAAATTTTTTACCAACACATCATATTATATTAGTAGTGTAACAATACAAGTTAAAACTGATAGGTACCAATAATTCGCTCACAAACTCATACTCAAATTGAAATATTGTAGTAGCAATTTATAACTTTATAACATTAGCGAATTGATGATAACATCGTCGTTTCATATTATAGATCTGATTATGCAAATCGAGTTTAAAAAATATTTAATACTATGTAGACTTTTTTTTAGAATTCCTTAATTCATAATTAAACATCTGAGCCTACCAATAATATTATTGTTCCATCTACATTTAGTTAAGGCAAATTGAAAGAATTGTTGGTCGCAATTAATTATTTTTTAAATAAAAACTATTCACTGTTTAACTGTTCTCAAAAATAATATACAGATACCTATTTTTATCTACACATATTTTCAAACTAAAAATATACGTAATAATAATAAAAATGAAATAAATAATAAGTGCAGGGGTACTCCTAACTGTACGCGTTTAAAAATAAAATTTGAAAAATCATAACACTCTTTGTGATGTACTATACTTTCAGTTGAGCTTTGGTAAACAAAAAACGAGTGAGTAAAAAAAAAAAAATTAAAAAATTCCACTCAACACTGCCATGGTTATAGGTAAAACAATATTTATTCAGTTTTAAAGTATTTTTATTTCAATATGTATGTGTTAATTTATAATATTTTAATATTATTGAATAAATATTATTCAACAAAAAGTGTGTCATAATTCTTAAAAATAGTTTTATCCATGTAACAGTTTACTGATGAACAGTTAATATTATATAAGTACCTACCTACTAATTAATTTTAAAAAAATTATATAATAAATTATGTGTGTTTTGTTTTATTTTTCGACTGATATTTTGTATAATTTAATAATATATTTGGAGCAATTGTTTTTAAATGGGCACTTGTAAGAGTTGCATAATATATATATATATGTGTATAAGTGTTCCCACGCCTATAATAATAGAAATCAATTGATATATATGTATATGTGTGTGTGTGTGTGTGTGTGTGTGTGTGTGTGTGTGTGTGTGTGTGTGTGTGTGTGTGTGTGTGTGTGTACCAATACCACTCTACATGCACAATTCGATCATTATATTATTATTTATTGCGTGTGTGTGTGTGTGTGTGTGTGTGTGTGTGTGTTGTGTGTATACATATTACACATAGAGCGTTTCTGTTCGTGAATACATTGATTTATTTGATATTTTTTAACTTGAGAGTTGAGATAAAAATATAAATTCATCAATGTAAAAATGTATTTTCAACAGTTCCTATTTAATTACGACCCTAATAATACTACTAAGGAAAAACATATGTATTATTATTGTATGCGTGTATGTGTTTTGTACACATGTGTGCCTTTATAATTTAATATTTCATATATTTCATATATTTATACTTTATATTATATTATATAATATTATTAATACTTACTTGTATACATAAATAAAATGTTGTATGTAACATTTAATAAAGAGGTATATTCATTTTATGTTTTGTTACTTTATTTCATTTCTTACATTAACGATCCCTGTGCAATATCTTCATAGCGTGTTTTAGTCTTTCCTATTTTGTTATTGTGACAGGACCAGACATCTTAGGACTGTGGAGTATTTTTTAGATCAAGAGAAAGCCTCTACACCAGTACACCACCGATTGTCAACTACAATAATTACAGGTTCATCGTACGAGTATTGTGTGGTTTGTACACTGAGGGTTGGAACCATTTAGACCCAGGGCCGTCCCGAAGGAGGGTTCTAGGGGGTGCCTCCCCCAAGCGTACAATAAGTATATGTCAGTTGGCACATTGATACATTAAGTATTTGAGTTGGCACTCGGCAAATTATAATTTATTTTTTACAGTTTTTAAATAGTTTTGTAAATACTACAAAGTACAAATATGTCATAATATTATATTGTAATTTATAATTATATGAAGGAATATAAGTTAATTTTCCAATTGCCAACTGTCCAACGAAAATACTATAATAATATTTAAGTACCTAACAATGTACATATTATATAATATTATAACATTATGTCAGTACACAAATTTGCCTATACATTCCTATAATCATTGAATTATTTGTATATTAATACTATTATGATAACTGATGAGAAACTGTTGTGCTCTGGCGACTGTAATTTATATTTATAGAAGAAATGCGAATATTTTATGTTGACTCATCTCACCTAAACGTCGATGATTAAGTGATAATATTTTAAAATGTTTTTACTTAAATTATATAGTCAGGATCGACAGTATTTACTTATTTAATTAATGTTGTTATTGAATATTTGGTTATTTTGTAATTTGTATCATTACTCTTTCCAATCATTCCATGATAGTATAATCAATATGCAACAGTGTTATGAATTTTGTTGTTGAAAATAATTTATTCTAATATACTAGTCAAGATGCGATGAAAAAATATGTATAAAAGATAGTAAAACGGAGAACGTAATAGAATATTTAATATTTTGTAATACAGTGTAAATGGTGATTGCTATGTATGTAGGTAAGAGATAGTTATCGAGCGATGCGAGAAAATGTTTTTGAGTTGGCACATTAATGCATCTCACCTTCCTTTATTATTTCGTTCGGGACGGCCCTGTATAGACCATAGTTCTTATACTACTAGACAAGCAATGAGTGTATAGAAAGAGTAGCAACACAGAGAGCGCTTTTTGTTTACATACTCAATATCTATGGTTTAGTGAGGGATAGTAGGGTAAGATCACAGATATATAAACATTGTTTAGTGGGTAAGATATATAGATTACTGCATTTTTTCGTCAAGATAGACTACATCACTGCGAGATGTTATTACGCCGCCGCTCGTAATGCTGCTGTTATGCTCAATTCTTGTCTAGTACTATGGTTGGAACCGATCCGAAAAGAACCGGATTTAGAAAACGGATCGAATTGGAGGTGATTGTTTTTAAAATATGTGTTAAGTCGTATGGCATTTTTCAATTTTTGTATTTGCACAGTTACACAGCTTACGCTATAAAATATCATGACATGTAAAAATAAAAGACCGAAGTTGCAACATATCAAATTGATATTATATATATTAATTTATTATACTGGGGAATCTGCGTTAAATATCATTTACGCAGCAATCAAAATCAATCGAACACGTCTTGTATATCGTAGAAAATTCCGGTTATTATATTTTAAAATAAATATCCAAAAGGCGTATTATTTCACGAACAGTATTTACGAGTGGAATATAACTAAACGGTAATGGGTTTTCCAATCTTCCACAATTCTGTACAATTTTAAAATTATATTGTATATTTAAATATTTTAGTTACTGCCTTAATTATAATACTTTTTCACTAATCTACTGTCCGATGACTCCGATACCTATTTAGGGTTGGTCGATACGGTGTATCAACGAAAATGACAGAAAAAACTCACACACTCTGTAGAATAGCCGGATTTCGTCATTTTTTTTTTTATTTTAAATAAGAGAACTTTTTTTCAGGTCGGATTAAAGCCCGGATCCTTTTTAAAAATTCTACGAAGTGTGAGATGTTTTTGTAGGTTCTACCGGCTCTTACGCCCTTAAATAAAAACACACATTTTATTGTGTACGTTTAAAGTTATAAACATATAATTTATGAATACAACAGAAAAGTAATGTTATTATTAAATACCTCAAGGCGAGTGGATCATGTATTACATTTTTAATACTCCTTTACATTACATCTAATGTGCGATTATGGAAGTTGCTTGTAATAATACAAAGTCCATTATGGTTATACTGGGACTAAAGTTAGGTACAAGGTTTTCATAAACGTATTTTACTCAAGATGTATTGTTTAGTTCGATATAGACTGTTCTATAGAAAGAAATTTCAGGTCCTGGGCCAAGTGAGTATTCTCTCTGGGTTATCACATATCAACCCCCTTGAGGAAATGTATGTAGACATTATATCGTTATGAACCTTAGTACATATTTTTATCAATATGGAATTAATTTCTAAAGAGTAAAATAACAACTACAATGTTGGATTAGGTTGTTTGTACGTGGATATTATAAACTAATGGGTAATCCGGCTCATATAATGAATAGATAATAATTCAGCAGACAGCATTTATTTATTTTTAGTACACATTATAAAAGAGTTTGTTCTTGCGTCATACTACTCCTGAGATGACTTTTTATACCCTTCCCATTATAGAGTATTATAAATTAGAAAAACAGTGTTCTATTCACGTATATTTTGTGTGATCGGAAATAAAACGTAATGCCCATATAGCTGCCTGGTATATCAGTTTAAATTATTGGATTTTTTAAGTAGAATAATAAATAACCTAATTTGTTTATTTGTACGAAATAATCTATTTATTTGTTCTTCTATTGATGAAATGTACTCGCACATACTATGTTTTTATGCCTTTAAAAAAATATTTTACACTAGCCTACAGTTTTTTTGATTTCTAGTTAGTTAGATACATAGTAGATACCAAAAATATAAAGAGTAATAAATAAAAGTTAATTGTAATTTAATTTTGATCAAAACATGTTGACTCTTTTTGAGCTAATTATAGAGATATACAATTTTCATTATTTTTCTCCATAAAAATCGATGAAAAAACATCACTCGATTAAAAAGTCTGAAAAATTAATACTAATTGTATTAGTTTCTTATAAGTTTTAATAACTAGAATTTAAAAAAAAAACTGATCATAAGTCCGTAATATTTATTATTGAATAATAATAATAAATTAATGAAGAATATTTATTGAAATTATTATTGCAGTTAGAATTTTAATTCAAATTTTGATTTTTAAGAACGCGAAATTGTTCAAATTATATTGTAGGTAAGAATTTAGAAAATTTTTAATACTCGTACCCAAGAGTTCAAAATTTAAAACTACGTTTTTCATAAGCTTTTATAACTGGAATCAAAAATAAAGTTGAGCGTTATTCCATGTATTTTATGAACGTCTAATATTTACGTGTAAAATAACGATTTCTTATAATACGTTTAAACTTGATTGGTTGTTGTTCAAAAAGTCATTATCATAGACACGTGAAACATTAAACTATTACTTAAATTACCATTTCCTGTACTAAATGAGATTTTATAAATATTTAGATTCAATTGAAACTATATAGAGGTAATTAAAAATTTCCAATTTTTTTAAATTAAAATGTTCAGAGTATTTAGTAACAATATTTTTTAGGCTCAGTCGAATAGCTAGAAAATATTATAAAAAATGACAATGATTCAATAGCAATATAATCTTTAAAATACACTAACTTTTTTTATTAGTGTTACCTACATTTTTCATTCAACTTTTAATACTTAACTGGTTAAAGTAACATATCCATCGCACCTTAGTGTGTTCAGCTTGTTTCTTTAATGAATACTAAGTTAAGTTATGTTATGTCAATACGTATCTATAACTAGGTATATGGTTAAATCTAATTGATTGATTTTTTTTGCTTTGATAGCTTTTTAGACAATTTATTGTTTTAAATGTTTAAATAAAACTAATTTGATTTAATAAAATCGTGCATACAACTACAACATAATTAACATTATTCACACCTAATTTGGAGTACAATAGAATAGTATAAGATAACCTTTTAAGTTTTAACAAAATGATAAGTTATTAATTTAAAATTTAAAAAAAAAATACTTTGTATGTGACCAAGTGCTAGTTAAAAAAATTAATCAACTTCTATTTAACTAGGTAAGTTAAATATGTGTCTTGTGTTCACTCTAAACTTTTAGAGTTAAATTTATTGTTTGTTTACCAATTAGCTTAGATATAACTTAACGTTTTTAATGTTGACTTACTCCAGCTAACTGAAGTTAATTTTCATTAACTGGCCTTTTAATTTACTGATATGCTCATAAACTGTTAATGTTCAACTTTCCTATATTTATGTTTTATGATTCAAATATTAAAATGCGTAACTTTCAAACACATAACTATTTGAACAAATGGTGTCATACCGTGACATATTATATTATATTAGAACAAATCATATTGTATTAAGGATGTAGGTATTAAGTACGAGTATACCAAAATATCGATTATTGTTTATATTTCACACCTCAAAACCTGGAATCTGAGATAATTTATATATCTGAGCATACACCCCCCATCCACCACCATCGAGTATTTAAATACGTTTAAAACAAATGTCGATTCGATAAAACAGGAAGTGGTTGCTCTAGTCTAGAAAAAACTAAAATTATATCCCTACTTTTATATTATTTAATATTGCTAATTACCCGATTTTAGTATCTGACGTAAAATATTATGTTACATTATTTGTTATGGATACGTTAACACTAAACACACACGTGAAATCGACATTTACTTTCCGACGAAAACAGAACAAACGATGGGCTTGTTTAATACACATTATTACTAAAAGCGTCCCCGAGAACGATAATAACATTAATTTTATCGTCTTACAATAATATGTACCGAAAGCGGTCCTCATAGAGCAGTCTTTAGTCACACATTTTACTCATCATCCGAACATGAATAGTGGCATGGCGCCTATATACGTTCCATAGTGTACGCAATATTATTATATTATATTGTAACCGGTGTTATTATATTATATTACGTGCGCTGTAAAAAAAAAAAATGTTGTGTGACACGACAATAACAAGAAAAGTTAATATGGAATCGGGTACCTGTACATGGACATAAATCGTGTAACAATAATATATGCAACATATTTAGATGAAAAAATGCATATAAACCTGTGTACATATATATATAATCCTCCGGTCGTATTCGCTCGTGAGCTATTCGGCTTTACAATACTATTTAATCGTGAATATTATAGTATGCCCACGATATTATGTAAACGTCATAAAAGAAAGCAACGGTATAAAATATTTGATATTCCATCAGCCGTTAAACAAAACGCCGCCGAAAGTTTAAGTGAAATATGTTTTTGTTTTCTCGGAAACGATTGTATAATATCTTGGTCACCGCTAAATTATCAATAACGCATATAATTCTGTGTCGAAGTCGATATCCCAACTCATTTTTGAACTGTAGGTGTATTTTATAGGACTATATTATTGCAAAAGTACTAAATTTTTATCTTGTTGAATTTTTAGATTTATCATCAATACCTATTGGGTTTATTTGTAGATCCGTTTAAGTTTAGGTAGTGCATAATATTTTCTTTTGATTACGCTCCTCTTATGATCGAATATCTCATATATTTTGTGAGCACCGTACCTCGCAACAAATATATTGTGCTATAAAATATCAAATTTAAATAAATATGGTTAGGTTACGTGGTTAAAACAATTAAAATACCATAATTATGATAAAAATGTGTAGTTTTTTTTTTTTTTTTTGTCGCAAATATATAAGATTTGTATGTGATGTACGAGGTGAATAGGTTCTAGTACTTAGGATCTGCGATACAAAAGAATGGTAGTTTTGAGAACGCTGATAAAAATAGATATGCGGATGGATAAAATATTTAAGTAATATATAGATTTTAATAAATCGGTTATAATTTACGTTACAATATTATTATTGCTTTCTGCATAATATGTTATATCTACATTTTTAAATTGTCTATGCTTACTTTTCAATTAACTTTTGAAATTGTTGAAGTATCAACTTTTACCTAACTCCAATTTTTCAAATAAAAACCAACAATCAAGTGTGAGCATCTAATAAGACAAACATTTTAAAAAAAACCATCGGCTGGGATTCAAAAGCGTTGCTGGAACATTCTGTATACATCTTGCCAGTCATCAGTGCCTAATATTATATTATAATCTGCATAATGCATAATATAAAACAATAAGGACATTCATATGGCCCATAATGTATAAAATATAATAAATGGAATGTTTAAGTGATATACGTGATGCTTTGTACGTGCTTACAATATTTCAGCGTGTATTCCAATATATAATAATGGTGCATTTACTGAATTTTGTACATAATATAGCATATATATATATCGCATGCGCTGTCTGCAAAAAATAAACGTTCACTGTTAAACAATTGATATTTAACATAAAATTAATGTTTTTCAGTCACATTACACACAAAATATTTAAACATTAAGTAATTAAATTGTGGCCACTTTATTAATATTTTATGAAAAAGTGATTTTATTTTTTAAATCTTATTTTATTATTAAAAATACTACGGTATTAGGCACCTTTTTTCAAATCAACCAATTTAACCAAAATTGAATGCTGATAAACATACCTATACAATTTGGATAATTAATAAATTAATGGGGAGTAAGTTAATAAAACATAATCAAATATATTTGATAAATTAATAGATTTAGCATTTTTGTCCCCACTCTGATACCTTCAACGTTGGTTTTTCCTTCAAATCTTTACATGTACTTAGGGTATGGCTTACAAAAAATAAATAGAAAGATATTAGATACTATAGATAGCTTACTATCAGAATTATTAAATATTGTTTTAAATTGGAATAATATTGAAACTTATTACCTGATGCCCCAATTCATACACAGTAATTACTAAAAAGACAATTATGATTATGATGAAAATGAAAACATCCAATATGATAATGTCGGTATTGATCACAAAAACGTTTACAAAGATGTATGGGAAAAAAAGGTGTTTGTAAACTTCGTTTTAAGCTACTTTGACATTTTAATGAAGCACCTTTACGCTTATTATACCTATCAATAAATAACAATCAACATTCGCGTATAATTGCCTTCTTCTCTTCCCTTTAACATGAGTAATGGCCAATCTATTATTTAAATTTATTGAGTTTTTTTCGTGTTACCTGCTTGAGTACGTGGTGTCAGAAGCTTTTATGAATTGTATACCTTCCAATGAAAAAATATCAAAAATTAAAGATTATGGTAAAGTTATTGAACAAATGTAAAGTAAATTTAAAAGTAAAAGTAAATTTCTTCGCAGGGAGATTAACTATTATTATAAGTGTCAGACAATGAAACATTTTAAAAAACACACTCTACGAACCAATCGTATCATTTAGCTGGGTTTGGGCATCACTGATATCTATTTTAGGGGGATTGAGTGTGCGGATATTATCGTAAAGACGTGACACAAATTGGCATTCACAGTGCACATATCATTTATATAATTTTGTATTGTATAACTAATATTTAAACTAGACGTCAAGGATGTAAATAATTGCAAATTGTTTTGTTTAGATTCCAATTTTTATATTTTGTAAAATTTAATTTGTTATTGATAATGTAGTGATAAAACCTTCCAAACCAAGTGGTTAAAAATAAACATTTATTTTCTAATTAAATATTATACTCGATGAGATGATAATATATATGTGGCTGCTTATTAGACGAATCCCAGATACACCATACGTACGTATCTCTAAAATTTGTGATAATAATGATGATTATTATTATGTTGACAGAAAAATATAAAATAGGGTAAAATATTATAATAGTATACAACATTTTATTATTTGTAGCACTGGCACTATTAGTAGGTAACTCGTTATTATCAGACAAAAATAATCCGAAAGGGATTATGGCATAAATACGCTTATGACTGACGACTGTATACAGTATACTTAAATACTTTCATAATGATACTGTGTATATTACATGATTTTTATGAGAAAAATTGTTTACAAAGATTTAGAAAAATGAATTTTATATTTTCAATCTTTTCGTGTGTTATCATTTATTGATTTAACTGCCACGAAAAGATTATTGAAACGAAAAAAATACCATATTTCAATATGAGCTGTATTGCAATACCATTCTACACATGTGACGTACGTATACACAAATATAAAACGTACTTGCTTTAGGTACGTCCACGTCATTATATATTTTAAGGGCAATGTGAACTGTGAATAAAAATAACGAACAAATGTGTTTTTATTATTAATGGTATTTTGAATTATTAAACACAACACTTAAGCATATTAAAATAAGTTAATTGTAGTTTATTAAAATGAAGTAATATCATTTAAACTCCAATCACATTTCAACATATTATCATGTTACTTTAATAACTCAGAAATTAGGTATCTACACATTCAAATTTTGATTTATATACGTTCAAATTCTTAAGAAAATTATTTATATTCAATAATAAAATGCGGTTCGAACTCGAAAAGAACAATTTTTCGTCTCAAAACAATTCTTAAAATATTACTAAATAATGTGTATAAATATTTAAAAATATGAAATTCAGAATGAATAATCAGAATGTGAAAAAAATGCAAACATGTATACATCGCGGTTGAGTAGAATTTTCCTTTTAAAAAATTATTCCTGTGTAATAGTTTCAGATCATGCTGCATTTGAAACTAGGCATTTCTACTAGGTCACAATAAAATATGTTTGTAAGCCACCTGTAATAATTTTTAGAATACAATGAAAAGGGAATTTTGAAGCATCATTATGTTTTAGATATTTCTAATTCCGCTAAGAATAATTTTCGTTTCACAGGTGCTCAAAATACTTTGTGTCCTGACTCCTGACACCCACAGTCCACACAATGTTAAATTATCTAAACGACTTCAGACTAAAATCTACCAATATATTTTTTTTTCTTTCCTATTTTTGTAATAATTTATTATACCGTTTATCATATGTAATAGTTGAAAAAGTTACTATCATATAATAATAATTAAGATGGTGCTTAACTCAAAATATATTTAATAATTGTCTATTGACTATTGCTGCTCCAATTTTAAGTAATAAAACGAGTATTTTATTTGGAGGATGTTTCATATGAGCATGTTACATGTAAATAAATGTGACATATATATTAATAAACAATATTTACGAACCTCAAAAAATCGAACATCACCTTCTAAATATTGATAGATATAAATGTGTACATTGTATAACGATCACTATTATTTTTATATTATCTAAAAAAATATAGACGATTTGTACTTAAATAACTATAGTAATGGTTCACATTGAATATAAATAAGTCAGTAACGTTTAAATATCAGTCAACAATTTATATAAATAATACATTTTCTTTAATATATAATGATGAAATTCGCCAAAAGAGTAGAAAAAAGAAAAGTTCGGTCAATAAAACTCCAAATCGAACACCTTGATAAAGCTTTTCACAGTTTGTGCACTGAAAAAAAAAATTTACAATTGAATTTTGAAAATTCGATGATCGGCCAAGAAGTTAAGTTGTTACGTAAAACTATAGAAGATCAATATTCGATTATTGGAACTTTTAGTGTCACCGATAGTGTAAATAAAATGAAAGCGATTTTGGAAAAGAACACGAAGATTGAAATTATTGAGAGAAAACTAAACGAAAGAAATATGTTGATTCTTGAATCAAAGGAACTTGATAAGGCTTTGAAAACAGTGAAACGAGAACAGGAAGAGTTCTCGAACCAATTTACCCAATTGGAAAAGGAACGACGTGTGTTGGCTCATTTGATATCATCTAATGATGAAGAGAAAAATAACAAAAATATTATTGAACAATAAAATCATAATTTTCAAGTGTAATACATTTTATACTTATATTTTGTTAAAAGTTTATAGTACCTAAGTTACAACTTTAAATTGGATGTGAAGTAGACGTCGACTTTTTAAATTAGGTTAAATATTTTTGTTTGATACTTATAATTTTATATGCTAAATATTTTGTTTTTATTCATTTTAATTTTACACAAATATCTTTAAAAATCGTGAGAATCATAATAATTGTACATTTGTGAAGTATATGGGTACCTTCAAAAATTCTTGCATAGAATGCCATGCTTATGAATGCATAATGTATTCATTTATTGGAAAACTGTAAGCTATGCGTAGGAATTCTATGTTTTAAGTATTAATATTATTATAGTGAAATTTATATTATTTGTTTACAGTATTTTGCAAATTTTTGGTTTTAATATTTAATTGGTTCATCGAAAATGCAAATTTTAATAAATATTTCTGTTTGAAAATCCTTCTTGAAATTTATTTAGATGAGTTGAATAATGTATAGTTATATTTTGGCATAATTATTGATGCAAATTTTACAACTGACGTGCTAATTACCTACTATTACTTGATATTTCTGTTACCTTTCTGTAATTAAAATACCTAGATAAAATCGAAATAAGGAATTGTGGACGGAGTACACCTTTGCGGCTTTACCCATGCATGAGCATTGAGAAGACTTATCAGTTAAAATATAGACATCACACGACCACACCATCGCCATGGAAAATTTTCCTTCGAAAAACCCAATTAATTTCGTTGTTAGATTGAATTGACTTATTATTAAATTTAAAGCTAAAAATATTATCTTTTTTGTACTTTTTTTGAGTTGAATGGACAGTAAAAATAAAACAAGAACAGTTCATCACATAAGCTTGCATGTACAACGGTTCATATTCAATATAAATAGTCTTGTTGTATTTTAATATCAGCCTTCAAATAAATAATACATTTTTAAATATTAATTTACCTACATAATGATGAAAATAATGAAATTCGCCAAAACAATAAAAACAATAAAAGTACGGTCAGTAGATTTCCAAACCAATATCCTTAATGATGCTTCTCACTCTTTGTGCAATGAGAAACTACAAAAAAATTGGTTCTTTCAAAGGTAAATCGATTTGTTAATGATGAAGCTTTGTAACACAGAGAGTTGTGGTATCTTTTTCTTAAGGTGTCGTTTTCCCAAATTCATTAAAATTTATATTTTAATTGCAACATTGATTATTATACTTTTCCACTAATGTACATTTTGACACCTATTTAAGAGGAGGTTAGTACTTAGAAAGGTGTATTATATTAATAAAAATTACTTCACATGACTATTTGTGGAGAATATATTTTTGAGAACAAAATTACACTAGCACCAGGTGTTTATAGTAACATCTGTGGGCAAATGTAAACTCTGTTCACGATTACCTCATTTGTTGTGAACTGGGCGTCTAGACATGACAATTACAGGTAATGCCGATTGATAACTTGGCCAGATAAATGTAGTTTATTATTACTTTCGTTTTGTAAAACAACCTCTATTTCGCTTATGAAATCTGTGATAGGTAACTACTGATAGTCTCATGTTCATCTTTCTTACTTCATACTTTATGTAACATCCTAATTGCATGTCCATTCATTGAAGTTAAAAAAATAATAATTAAGAAGTGGTCTATAGCTATATGAGATATAGAACATACACATCTGAAATAATATTTTAATAACGAACAAGGTGCTTAACCTAAAATGTATTTAATAATTATGTGTTGGCTATTTTTGTTCCAATTAGATATGTAATATAATTTATGGTTTTTTTTAAGATCCTTTGTGAAACTGATGACATTTTGTCCAAATAAATTGTATATTAAGATTTGCTAGATAAAATAATATATCATATCAAAATAGTTAACGTTCCACAAAATTTTTTCTTACGGAAACTAAAAATATCGAAATAACACAGTCCCAATAATTTGTTCTACAAGTATAAAGAGAAACAACTTTCTAAATCTCTGATCATTTGATCACTGATCAGCATAACCAAGTTAAAACAACATAAAACGTTGGACGGCGCATTATATAGGCAATACAGTTACACTGTATCACAATAAATGCTTATATTATATTTAATTCTGAACGACATGGGTACTTTAATATTATATTTTTAACTAATTGCTTGATTTTAGATATACCATATTGTACGCCTGGTTCCTTTGGAGCTCCGTTACTGTAGAATATTTTTTTTTTTCTGTATCGTTACTGTTCTGTGTATTTGTTTAAATGTTAATGATGGATTTCTCATTTTTAAAAACTATTAAGTGCTTTTTGATACTCTGCTTACAATTGAGATTAACATTTAGAATTTTGAATCTAAACATAAAGTCTACATTATTTAGTCGAATAATTATTTTACTCGGACGATTTTTTGAAACAATATAATTCTCATTGAAATTATACTAGCAACTATAAATGGTAATACATCAATTATAAAAGTCCGTATGATTTTAGCGTATTATAACCTAGTTATATTATAATTCAAAACTTAAAATACTTCGTAATAATTTAATATAGCACAATTTTTTTTATTATAACTTCATGATAAATAGAATAAAATAGAATATTGATCATTACTAAGTTCAAAGAAGATTATATAATTTTAATAATACACCATCAACTATTTATTTAAACATACTATATATTAATATGTTACAAAAATTCCATTGAAATTCAAAGTCAGCTTACTTTTCTAATATTTCTCTTTTGGTTTTATGGTCTCTACTCTCTAAGGACGTCACATCTCACACCCAATTCTTTGTCCTTCTTAATCGGTTGCATTTTCTTTCCAGTTTGAGCCTGTTATAGATAATTTCACCCTTTTTTATTATATCCTATCATCTCGCTCTTTGCCTTTCCTAAGCTCATTTTCCACATAGATTTTGCTTCATCCCCCCTCTTTTATAAGCCCATATTGACACATCTAAGTAGGTATGTACCAGTACCACTCATTATAATCTTCCATTTTTTATTATGTCTATTATACTTGTACTTAAGAATAAAGCTTCAAGCACTGAGATCCTTCCTTCTTCAATGACTGATATCTTTGTTTGTTTCAAACAGATTCCGTAATATTTTTCTTAATAGTAATAATAACTTTTTCTCATTGGCATATTTCTAAATCACACAGGATTACTTCACGAATCAAAGCAACACATAGTTGCTTTTTTAAAATAATTTTGTTAACGATCGTGATCCCAATATTTTTTTTCCAGACTTAACCTCCACTTATCTGTAATTAGCTACTTCACCATGTTCAATTATTAGTGTTCCGAAATATTTACATACTTCAACTCTATTAAAACTATTTCCGATCTCTGAAAATGTAATAATTCACTTCTTCTATGTGTGCTTTTAAACTACATTTTATTTATTTAGCAAAGTTGTGTGTATAATATATTATATATAATAGTGCACCGATCGTATTCTTGATTCCAAGAATTGAACGAAACTCGGGCAGCTTATCGAAATTAAACTGAAGTTTACTTACTACCTTTCAAATGTAATATTTACCAACATATATATATCGACTAAGAATTTTCTACAAACCAATAATAAAAACTTTAAATGTTTGTTGAAACTGTTTTCAATATTCTTCTTAAATACTTAAAATGATAGTTACTACCAACCATGCTAATCGAGTTTGTAATAATTCAATGAATGTAAATCTTTGGTTAAGACTGCAGCTTCATATTATAAGTATTCATGTCTACCTATTACCTACTAACTATTATCAATTTATTTTTATTTTTATTAAATTAATTATTTATTTTAATTTAATTTATTGCCAATGCCTAAAAGTGACTTCACACTGCTCCATGAACTGTGAACAGTGGTTTCTGGAGAAAAAAATTCACCACTGTGATTGGCTGAATCTAGAGGTTAGTAATAGTGGTATACTACAATGTTGCTACAGTATATTTCATGTACCAGAAAGTAGAATCCAATCCTAATGGTATATTTTATATTAGTCACCACTAACCATTTAATTATATCAATACGAATATTTAAATCATTATAATATTACATACAAAATCACCTACCGTAAATCAAAAAATGATTTTTTCGGGAATCACGATTCAGTGCTAAGTCTTCCTAATGGTAATGTTTCTTCTGGATATTAACAGACTAGACGATTATTACATAATAAAAAGGTGTGCAAGACCATCTAATACATGTTTTTCCAATTTTATATTTTTCAGTAGGCGTTATTTTGAAAACAACCATGCATAACAATCACGAATCAAGCACTATTGTAATCCAGTACCCATAAGATAAGTATCCTATATGTTATGTCATAACACACACGCTTATTAGGTTAGGCATAGACAATATTTAATAACCGAACCTACAATTATTGCTCGAAAAAGAAATAAAACGTTTTGCGTTTAATACATTCGAACCACACGGCCATCAATTTTAGAGTTTTTTTTTATTTTAAAAATGCAAAGGGTGGTTGACATTTAGGGTAGTAGACGCAGGTATACGCCCCAATCCGATATACATACACAAGCGGTAAAAGCGGTCACCGAACCGGGTCCTGCCAAACATAATATAATGTATATTTATCGTTTATACTAAGCTACGACGTGGTGGTCAAAGATGTAATTTTGTAAAATAACTATTTACAATAGTCGATAACAAACGTCAGCTTATATAAAATGGGAATGATTTTGTTAGTTGGATATTGATGACGGGTCAATTAATTTCAACGTCCCAGTGAAATATAGAAGAAAAAAATGTATACAGGCTCATGCTCAATATTGTCAGTCTAATAATAAGCACAGTAAATTAATTATGATTTAATATTATTAACAAATTGTAAATGTATATAAAAAATACTTAAATAAAATAACTATAAAAATTACAAAATGTGTTGTAAAAAGAGTCTTACTTTTATACTATAGTCTTATTGTAATATGATAAAATACCCAACAATGAAACACCTGCTTAATGAATACCGAAATAAATAACACCCATTGAAATCATACCCACGTAATATCTGAAAGAAAAAATATTAAAAAAAAACTATTATATTTTTGGGACAAGTATATTGTAATATTGCAGTCAATATAAATAATTGGATTATTGGATATTTTTTCCAATGTTTTTATATATATTTGCACCTTTGTGGCTTCCTTACCATAACTTGGTATTTCCTAATTGCTTCACTTAACTTTCAGATATATTTTACAAGTATAATTGGCCTGTTAGGATCTCAGGTTGGGCGTAATATATTGTGTGTAATCGATAGTCTTCATTGTGTCGTTTTTATACCTGCTCACCACGAGCTGTAATTAATAAACGATTAACTATAATTTTAAAAAACCAGAAGCAAAATATATTTTAATTAATTAGATACATATTTAAGTGGTGTATTTTAACATTTTCTGACTCAAATTATTGTACAATAAGATTCACGAAGAGCTGAAACTAATTAAATCCAACAAAAAAAAAAAAAACGAAACCATAAAAGGATGTAACCATAAGTTTTCTAAACTTGTAAACCAAACCCATCCATGCATTGAGTACTTAATTGAAAAATGTGTCTAGAAGTTACGATTGACGAAACCAATTTGTTACACAGAAATTAAGACAACCAACAAAACAAATCAATATGTCCCAAGTATAATTCTCATTTCATTCTTAAATTTTGATTTAGGTACCACTATCCTTTTTGGTTAGGTTTGGTTCGGTTCTTGCTTTGTCCTCCTTTTTTAATATAACCTATCAGTCATCATTACAACATTACAACCACAAAAACTCTCATCATCACAAGCATCAGCACATCATCATTTTTTTACCTATTACTTGAAAATATTTTCCAATTTTAATATGTGTGTTCAGATTTTCTTTATTCATCTCAATAATAATAAAAAATGACATTTTTATAAAATTGTATTTATCATTTATTAAATGCATTAACCAAAAAAAACCTTCTTTTGATAGTATGTATATAGTAAAAAATAACTACATATTTAATTATTATGTGTTATTTTCAATGCCGACCTCTTTGTTATTCTTGCTATAAATTTAGATGAACAAATTAGGTACCTACCTGATTAATTTTTATATAGGTATTTTAGGAAAACAAAACATGTCACATTAAAAGTTCCTAATGTCAAAAGTCTAACATTACATCTGAATAATTAAGACATTTTTTAAAAAAATGTATGGAAACATTTTCGAGTTCAAAAACTAGAACAAATATAAAAATTAGAAATGTTGCTTTAAACTTTGATCAATAGGCATTAATGAAAACGAAGAATTTCTCAATGCATTGCTTACCTACTATTTTTCAATAAATTAATATATTTTATATATTATACATTATATTTTATGTACAAATCTACGAAGGTAGTAATTATTATTTATTTCACTAATTTATAATTATTATGATAGTGACGATTTTTAAAGATATATCTAAACGCATTTTTTATTTTTGCATGTACGTTAGTAAAATTAAAGTGAAAAAAATTAGTTGTTAATGAGAATTTCCTACTCTAAGACGTAATAATTTTCAAATTTTTAAATTTCAAAAACGCAAGTCGAAAAAATGGGTATCAGTCAGCTGTATCTACTTACAGTTGTAGGTGTCAAGTGCACGTCGTTATTAAGAAGATCACTGTAATGCATGCATTACATTTGAACTCAACGATAAACCATTTTACACTAGTATATTATTAACTATTAAGTACTTATATTTCGTTGTATATTTATAATGCTATTTTAATGTATTGTCATTTACTCTACTTTTAGTAATATGAGGAATTGAATTAATTTTTGTCAGAAACATGGCATTTATTATATTAGTATACACGATATATGTCATAAACGGTAGGTATGTCAGATTGACACAACGTCTCCGCTCAGAATCGTTTTTCTTATACAACGATATGATATTATTGAATTCAAATTTAATGCCATCCATTACAGTGACCCCCTATAGACACCTAATATACGACAGAGAGACATTAACTTACCCGATTTTTTACTTATGCGCATGACCATTGACCATATATAAGGTCTTACGAATCGAGGAGTAGGTATATAGGAGTAGGTAATAGGTCCATTTAAATTCTAAATGATGTCTCTCTCCAACGAAATCGTTAAAAGTTTGTCAGTGTACTTTAAACTTTTCCAAGCTCACAAATGTTTTAAATGATTTCTTCTGCCGTCCGTGTAAACGTTTTGTATGAATCCATTACGCACAGAATAAAGATTCATAATAGCAATAACATAATAATGAGTGCGTCAAAACAAAAATCACATCCATGACGATGATTATCACACATTATTTTCCTGCTGCAGGCCACCGCAAAACGTCACTTTTGCTACGCCATCGTATACATTATGATGCATTAATATTTAATAAATTAAGGCTCATTCCAATCCCAGTCATCGATGGGCACTGCACGTCAGCCGCAGTCTGCGTCCATACGAATTGTGTGCCATGTCAAGACCCGGAAGTGCCGTTGTTCTGCTGCTACAAATAATTATTATTAAGAGTCATAACATAGGTACCTATACGGCCAAAATTATATATAGACTCCAGCGAGCTGATGAGCTTATGCCGTCGTCGTCTAATCCCATCGGCGATTTCGGGGACTGCCTGCGAATTGACGTGTTGACCACTGCAAATACTGCATCGATGCAACACATTTTTTTTTTTTGTCGATCGGAAGTACACACACAGCACGTGACACATTGCGCCCGACGAAGGAATTCGAGTCGACAGACACGTGGCAGTTAATGCGATTAAACCGCGATTCCGGAGTTTACTATATAATAATATTATTTTTATTATTATTATGTCGTCAAACCATAATAACACTGTGGCGGCGTCTTGTTCCTCGTCGCTTAGTATTGGATTATGTGAGACGAAAGTCCGAAATCGTTCGGTATGATTCTTCCGTAAATACATCGCGACGGATTTAGTTTAATACCATGAATATAATAATAACACACTAGCTGATCCCTCACGGCATTGGCCGTGACAAAATAAATTTCTGTGGATTTACCACTTCTTAAACTCCCTTAAATGAAAGGGTTTTTACACTGTAATTTATGTGGTTTTCATTAAATATTAATCACACATCTAAAATGATATCCAACCATAATTTCTATTTTCTTGCTGAATCTATTGACAAACATTTTATGAAAATCGATTAAAAACTATGGATACATACATAAGGGTTATCCGTTTTAAGCCTTTGATTTTACGTAATAAGTATATTTAATAGATAATCTATTAACCTATGCACCAAGTGCTTAGCAATTACGTCCCTCCGTGGTTCATAGCTGACAAGCTAACACATACATAAATGTTTAACGAAATTGCTGCTGACCCCCCNCCCAAAAAAAAAAAAAAAATATATTATATTTTACAATATTATAGCATATTGCTTTGACACGAATATATTAAAATGATTTATGATGATTTTTTTTTTTTTCAAAATTGACTATTATGTTTGATAATGATGATACACATTAATAGTTGTACTCACACGATGATAAGATTTGTGGCAATCGCCGATCTATATTCTGTTCAAAATTAATTTTATAAATTTATAAGTACTAATACATATTCTAGGTACTAGCATTAATTATATAAATAGTATAGTATTTATAATCAAACCACGTCAGATCTTCACTTTTCATCTTTGATCGATAACAACGATAACTAACAATAATAAATATGACTGTCGAGACTGCCCGTGGTATAAAGTCTCGTCTGGACAGTTCAGTTAATTAGATTTTGGCGTTATGTTTATTGCGTACCTATACGTGTTCTAATTTAATAAGTAGATTAAAATCTAAATTAAATTTTTTTGTATACTGATTCTCAATATATTAAACATGTTTATTATAATATTAAGAATAACTACAAAAAAAAAGAAGTGCACCTAATTGTTATTCCAAAAAACCTATCAAAACTGATTAAATTTTAAATACGTCAAGTTTATTTATACATATTGTGGATATAATTATAAACACATACAATATATTATGTACTATTTCGTAAAAATAAATTCAAAAAATTAGCGGTGAATGTTTGCTTGTATGTAAGGAGAGTAGAAAAATGTTGAAGCCCCCTCCCCCCCCCCCAACGAAAACCCGAGCCCTAACCTTGAAACTCTATTCAGAACCATGAGTGCAATAAATTTGGCTGTGGATCGCTAACACACACATAGGTTTATTATGTAAGCATTGACTTTTATTAATATAGATAAATGGTATTTTGACTTTTCAAATAGAAATAAATAACTTAGATATTCATGAATTTAAAATCAATAAAATGTAAAGTAGCTACTGTGTGACAGTATACGGTATACCTCATCATTGAATAAGTCACTCAATCATATGTCAAATTTAAATTTAATGATATTCCATACAAAAAACGATTCTGAAGGCAGATTAAATGAGTCGAAATATTTTGAAATACCATTGTGTATGGACAATGACAATTTAAGTTATGGTGAAGTATTTGAAGTTTCTACAAAAATGAATATGCAAGTATAAATTTTAGTGGAAAATTGTAAGGTTCTAGAGTTATTACTCAAACAATTTTTTTAAAAAGAGTTTAACTTCAATTGCTTTCTTGCGTAATTTTTTGTTTCAGTTTTTCTCACTCATAAAGAAATGTGTGAAGAATTTTTACAGTTGACCCTCCTCCCCTTCCAATAAGTAACTAGATCCAATTTGCCTTTTGTTTTTCCAGATTATTTTGAAAATTACTAGGAAATTTCTACTTCTGAGAGTATACAAACTACGCCTATCCAATTTCCTACCTGAAACCTCCACCGAAGTTGAAGATCAAAGCATTTTTCTATTTACTTTCAAAAAAAATCTTCAAGTACGAGAAAATATTTCAAAGCTCTGTTTAGAATAAAATACGTCACAATTTATTGTAAAACTAAAAACTGCTGCTACGATAGCCATAGTAGCCTTTACAGCCACCGACTCAGCGTAAAGTTCAACGTTATCTTTTTATGTTAGTTTTATGCTTCATAAACAGAAATATTGAATGCTATTATACCTATTAAATAAGCTTTTTTTATTATTGTAAGAAATCAATAATTATACTGAAAAATGTCTGACAAAAAATATCGCGTTTTTAATGACAAACGGAGTAAAAATAAACTTTTTATTGTATAAGATGGAGATGCTCTTTATGCCTTGTAATATTAACAATGTGGATCATCGAGAAAAATGTACAAATTATAAAATAACTGTTATTTTAAATTTCACGGAAGAATGATGATTGTCCACATCGGACAAATTTAACAATTCTTTTGCCGGGCTTTGCTAGTTAGACGTCGTGTATAATAAGTTGCATAATTTATATTTCATAAAATCAAGCATGATTAAATATTAAGCCATTTAGTGCTAAGCTAGATTGACATAAAATGAAATAATATTGATTGAATACAAAATTGAGTCAGAACAGAGATCCGAACAATTGAATTACTGTGTACCCTTTCCTTGATTACGCTTTCCCAACCCTAAAACTGAGCACAGACAAACTGTAGACCATTATAGTAACCGCCCGTTTTCTTGGCCCCTTTTCCTCAGTTAGGCGTCTAATCGCCAGCTGAATTAGCAAGCTGCACTGCCTACACTTTTCACCCTTTTCGTCATCTCTGGAATTTTAGATAAACAATCCATCATCTAGACAAATTAACTATACTCGTTTATTTCCCCCTCCGCGCCTCGCCGAATCACTCAGCTCTTGAGATATTGTTTAGCATGGAAAACATAATATTATTTAACGTCGCTAGTTGACGGGACGTGTCCGATCGGACCAATCCAGCATCTAGTAGTATAGTGTTTGGGTAACCGAAGCATTTCAAGCTGCGATAGTCGTATGTTTTCAATGACATTTGAAAATTAATTTAATCACTGTCTTCCTACCGAATATATTGATTTTAGTCCCTTCGAAATAAGTATCTGTGCTCTTAACAATGCATGAACGTATTCGAATACGTAGAAATATACCGTGATTGCCTACAGCAAGACTGAATATTTCTGCGAAGGACTTATCGATCACTATAAAAATATATTTTATCATAAGAATAAAGTAAATATTCTTTATGCACACTATGCAGGTTCTGGACGAATAATTTATAGCTTTTAGAATTTAGAATGATGGATAGCTTTTACGGTATTTTTAGGGTATAGAAATAGAACCAATGATGAAGTTTCACGAGACAATAGATTGCTTTTAAATAATATAAAATTATTTTAATAAACCAAAAAATAAATAAATAAGAAATGAGTCCCTCAGGTTTTTTTAAAATGTTTTATTACAATTTTTTCATCAAATTTATAAAAAAAAAACCCGTGGCAATAATCACGAAACGGTACATTTATACGCTTGTTATTGACACAATTAAATATATTAAATATTACTATAATTATACTTCTTTTAGTCTTATATTAGTCTTAAATGTGTAGTTAGGTACAGGATTTTACGTAATGACCCAACTTTCACAGACCCAACCCAAAAAACTATATACAAATATGTACTGATAAAAGTTGTAAATGTATTTTTAGCATTCACAAATATACAATATACACATACCTTTTACATACAAATTTCATACATTAAACATTTATTTTAAATCAAAATTTTTTTATCGATTTACTTAATTTATTCACATTTTATTTTTTTAGTTAATTGTTTGAATGTTTCAGGTTATCAAAATAACATATCTATGTGTTATTAAGTATTAACCACCTATCATATTATTTATGGTGATAAGTCTTTAATGTAATTTTAATAGAATATTACAATGTTACTTTTACCTATTTTATATATTTCCTTCAGAAAATAAAATTATAATGATACCACCACGGAATCACTATCCAAAGAATAAACGTAATTTAGAAAACAGGCTTTTTTTTGTTATTTAATGGAAGATAAACTTTATTGGTTCGGCGAAAAAATACGTGATCACAATAGTATATTTTATTAGATTTTTAGTGAAAAAAAGGAATATGTATTGGCATTTTAAGAATTGTATGTGAGTGCTGCGTATGTGTGTTTGGCATTGCTTCGGGTAAAATAAATTCTCAGAAAGTTTGGTGTCGTATAAATCTACAAATTGGAAACTAAACACCTTATCAGAACTTTATAATATTTATACGAAAAAGTAATAGACTTTTTGATTTACTCAACATTTTGAGGAAAATTACTTCCTCGCCCCCGCCGCTATACAAAAAAAAAAATCACGGAAATCTGACAAATTTAAGCACACAATGAAATCAATGTGTCTTCATACAGGGAATATTATAGTATTTTATACTCCAATATATTATTAATTATTATTTATTATTTTTCACCTATAATCAACTTACAGAATTTTTTGAAAACGTTTTAGCCTAAATTAAAAACTTGGTAATATTTTGCATGATCATATATTTGTATACATCTAACTATAAAAAAATACCATCTGAATATACAAAAATGTTACTCTCAACATTTTTTAAACAACAAAATCAATTTTGACAATCCTGTGTTGTCTTATATAAGGCACAACAGTAACGACATTTCAAAAGTATTAGGCTTACCATTTTGCGTTAAATAGGTAATTAATAGGAAAACAAAAAATTTATTATTTTCAACATTTTTCAAATTTTAATACACTATGTTTTATAGAGAAACGAATTGTTCTCGTCGAAATAAACTCCATAATTTGTATTAAACGTTACCGCTAACTGTTATTATTATCATAATTGAATTTCTTCGTCTGTTTCACATACGAATAGACAACGGATGTAAATGTCATTATAGAAGTGCCAATACGCTATCAAATGATGTAGATACTGCATCTGGGGTGTTTAATTTGTATTGTGGTAATACTTTTTGCCAATGATGGCATTCTAAAAACAGTTTTCGACAGAGCTCGGTGAAGACTTTAATTTTTTCAACACTTCTATATACAAAGTTACTAAGCACGTTGGGCTAAATTGTATAGATAAAGTCACGAAAAATACATTTTAAAGAACCAATATAGTAAGTATAGGTAAGATATATTGCACATAACAATAATAAAAAAATTGTCAACTCACTATGCTGTGTAGTAGAAAACGATTATTGTATCACGTCATGACAATGTCACTGTATAGATGTGTTAAATTCGAATTCAATGAAAAATTATAGTAGACGATAAAAAATGATTCTGAACGGAGATGGTCAGCCTATCTATACTTCTAAGTATATTTGGTATTTGTTGCATAACATTATGTGTTATTAGCAATCTATTTTACTACTGAAAGTGTGATAGGATGAATTATTTTTAAAAAAAAAACAATAGTAATTAACTAATTATTATAATAATTTATATTATTTGATTCAATATTACTTGCTATTATTAACTTGTACGTCAATGCAAATAACAGATTTGCCGTAGAACGGTGATTTACACCGTTCAGAGTTATAAATAGCTTAAAATAAATCTAAATATTTTGAAAATATCATTGTGTATAGTAGGTTACTAGTAATATAGAAAGTGACAAAATGGTTCAACACACCACGAATAATGTTTTTAAATTACATAAAAATAACTAAAATCGTTATTTTTAGTTTAAATACAATTTTACCGAAATTTGAAATTATAATATCTTATATAAATATTTATAAATTATAAAAAAATTATAATATCTTATATTTTATCGATGCCCCGAACATGTATGTTTTTGAACAAAAAGTGTCCTTAGAAAAATATAAAACCACTTTTTTTTTAAACGTCGTTGTAAAATAAAATAGGTACATATTATTATTGCCTTGTTTGAAATTCAAAGGTCAAATTCCAATTAAAGTTAACCTAAAAATCACGCAATACCTAATCTTCAATAACTATTTATGAAAGATGAGTTCTCAACAATGATTTTGGTAACAAAAATCACAAAATTACAAATTACAATACGGGGTTTAATATTTGGAATTTTATCAATATTTTATAAAACATTTAAATTCAATTTAATGATTATTACAGATTATGTTGAAATAAAATATAAAATTAATTAAAACATGTTGATGCAGATAAGCTACATGTATTGTTTCTCATGTGATTTTAGAGTTTAAAAAACTTGTTGAAATCAGAGTAGGATAACTAATATTTTTGAAAAAGCAAAATTTATCCATTTTTGAATTTGAATATATTTAGAATTTAACATTAAAAAAATTATTTATTCCTGTAATTTTTAATTAGGTGTAGAGAGACTGGGGAACTACGACTAACTGGTCAAACCCTTATATATTTAACCATGGTACCTAGTTAAATTTTTGTTTACCGGTCAAAAAAGTTGAAAATGATAACAACAAATGTTCTTACCGGGAAGAAAATGTGGTGAAAAAAAAATATACTCAAAATACTCTTTAAAATCAATACACAGCTCAGAATCTAAAATAAAACTAATATTGCCATATTGGAAAAGTGGTACCTACCTAAAGTTTTATCAGTAGTGTTGCATTGACGCTTCATCCCTTCAATCACTTAACCTATACAGTGTACATAGGAATGACATGACAAATTATAAAAAAAATCGAAATATTATTTATTCCTGTAAATTATACATTAAATGTTTGTTTAGGGAGATGCATTTAATATTGATTCATAATACACGAGTTATAGTATAACCTGAACGTTGGCTGATGACGTCACTGGCAGTTTTCAATTCATCTTCATAAATCATAATATGTCGTTTTCGTATTTTTTTTCTGTACTTAATTTTTATCAAAAAGATTAACACTCAAGGTATTAGACGCAATGATGTGATTTTCTGTGATTTTAGTTCAGACTGTCATCATTTTTTCTCGTACGTAGAATTTAATAGATTTAAATCGGATTTTAGTACTTTTAATAACATTTTTCATACATAACACTAAACAAGAATGGAAGGTAAAACAACTTTTTTAAAAGTTTTAAAAAAAATTGATAATTGATATAAATATTTTATAATATAGTATTGTCGTATTTTTGATTTTACAGTGATGTGTGTTTTTTTTTTGTTTTTTGTCAGTCCAAGTATCGTCACATCCTTCATTAGCGTCTTTTCTGGTGGTGAAGTGAATCTTTTTGGTTTTATTAAGTTATTAAAAAAAAATTGTTATTAACTGTCAAAATCTTTAAAATAAAATTAAGGAAAACGGAAATTTTCCAGCTTTTAGTTTTAACCATTTTTCGACGAAATTGATTTAGTTTTTTTGTTGTAACTCAAAAACTCATAACCCTAGATCCTTGAAATTTCCACAAAATTGTTGCATAATTATTACTAAAAAAATATAATAAAACATTTAAAATATTTTGTATCGTGTTGAGATATTTATTTTATACACGATAATTTTTTATGAGAGTCTGAAGTTAGAACTGTGGCAGTTATAAAAATCAATAAGATTTGCAAATTATTTTGAATAAGAAATTCATAACAAAATATTCTATTTAAATCTAAAATTTAAAAAATGAATATAAAATACGTTTTACTACTTTTAACGAAAAACAAGTTTACCGGAAAGACAAATAAGTTAACGAAGATTTGGAATCAAATTTTTATGGCATTGGATATTCACTCAACTTCTCATCGAACATATCTTATTTTGTTGTAATTCAAAAACGAATAACGATAGATACTCGTACTTGAAATTTTCACCAAATATTTATTCTATCACTTTAATATATTATAAAGTTTTAAAAATATTTTGATTCGTTTTGAACTGTTAATATACATCTGAAATTTTAATTTTTTCTTCATTTTCTATAAATGTCAATAAAACTTTATTTATTGAGTCAAAACAATTGAAAATTCAATGCAAGGTTCTATACATAACTTTTTATAATAGTGGTTAAAAATATTAAAGATACATAGGCCCGATTTTTTTATAAACATTTAAAGTTCAAATTTTTAAAAAATTCATTAAAATCTCTAAAAATTTCAATTTTTTAGATCTTAGAATTGATAATTTAAAACAAGATTTCTCATAAGTAGTTCGTCTTGTAACCAAAATATCAAAACTATACGAACACGGTTTTTTATTAATATCAATTGTGTTTGCAGTTCAAATATGGACGAAATTTAATATTTAAACGTGGAGTAGGTAGGTAATGTTTTAAGTTATATTGTTGTATGTCAACATTTAAAGTAAACATGTATAGGTAATAAACTATACTTTGTATACACCGCGTACTATCAAAATGTAATAAAGTTGTTATCTATTTTAATATTTTGTATCCGGCCCAGGTAAATTTAACGGCGGAAAAAACATAATAATATTAACAAATATGTCTGGCATATAGTCAGTATAGTTAGTGTAAATATAATAATCGTTCGATTTGTCATTCGTGACAAAAATATGTTGAGTTTATTGGATTTAATATAAACATTAAACAGTGTATAATATTGACTTTTGCATAACTGGAAGTGTGTTTTGATTTAAAATTTAAAGTTTTGACAAGTTAATATTTAAGTCTTGGTAGGTAAGTATTTACTTAATTATTTAAAGTGGTCCAATAGAATAGGTAGGTACTGAACTTTTAGAGTACCTATTTACAACAGTCGGCTTTTGTTGCATAAACATATAAGTTGTAAACTATCATATTATTCTACATTAGTTTTAAATACATTATGGTGCATTTAGTAAATTAATTTACGGAATGATTCTCCAAGCATGCTCATCCCCATTTATTCATTTAATAATACATTTATTTAAATGCTGAGGTTCGGAATTTCAAAATATACCTACTTATTAAGTAAAGAACATATTTTCAAATTATTGAGAATTTTTGTACTACTTCAGGACCTTCTTTTGAAGGTACAAAATACTTTTTTTTTCAAATAAAAAGTTCCCTTTTTACTGGAAATTATTCAGTAGATTATTTTTAGTTTTTTAAAAAAATTGCTTTTTAGACTTGAACTTTTCTTATTGGGGTACTCTGTAATATGATTATTTAAATACGTTTTTGTATGATAACATGAGTGGACTGTATATGGTTGATAGACTAAATTTCCTCACTGATCAAGATATATAGCCATGGAAAATATAAACCCTCGAAAACCCCCACTTAAAACACAGCTAAAAATCACTAAAATTAATTTAAAAACAGTTTTTATTCTTTAAAATAATAAAAACCGAATACTGATGCCCTAATATTCAGATTTTACATTAAAGGTATACAATATATGCACATACATTTATTATTGTAAATATAAATACAAGATGCATTATTTTAATTTTTAATTTGGACATGATCGTATCATTATTAAAATCGGGAAATAATATAATGTGTCGAAGCCGGATGTATAAAATGATATCAAAAAGAACATCAACTTTATATACAGATAACATACACCTTAACTTTTATAACATTTGAATTAAAAATATTTTACAACAGCATTTAAAATTGAAAAAAAATAGTTTAATATATTGTATTTATCGTATTGTAATAATATGAATTAATTATACTTAGATAAATTCAAAAAAAAAGTATAACAAATTGCCGACTGTCGTGTTTAGTTGCATAACATCTTTATAAAATCCATGTATTGTTTTAAAATTAAGACGAAGTTCAAGTGTATAATAGATTGGATTCAGCGATAACAGTCGATATAATATATTTAATACACCTTAGTTTCAAAAAATTAGGTAGATATATCGTCCGTGTGAAATTCTAATATATTCGGTAATCACGATTACTGAACAAATATTGGCGAAGTCTGAATGCTCAAAAAACATCTAAATTTCAGTAAATTATGAATAACGTCCAATTATATTCAGTTATTATTAAGGCAATACGTATTTCAGCGATCTCATGATTGTCTAATCTTATAGTATGTAAGCTATTATTGTTTCTCTATATTAAACGTAATAAACAGTAAACTTATATTCCAATTATATTAATAATGGTTATAAAAGAGTAACTTTTAAAATATATCATGAAAATAAGTTCCTATTAAGTAAATCACTTGAATCATTCGTAAAGTATTCTTCTGATATATTTGAATTTGAAATGTATAATTAAAATTAATAATTTTACTTATATAATAATAATATAATTTACAGTACCGGAAAAATATACCCACGACGGTCACATACCTTGTTTGCCTACAACGCCATTTAATCAAAATGTTCTCATCGAAACATAAAAAAATTGTGTGTTATCTCATCTTCGATAATTGTTTTTTTTTTTTTAAATAACAAAAACAGATATAAATTTATAATAAAAATTGTAACGGTTTTAAAGCTCTTTTCGCTTGATACTTATTATATTGTACTACCTCTATGCATCTATGGACTATTTCTATAACATACTATCATAGTTTATCGGATATATTATTGTTATAAAATGTATATATAAACCTATTAGGTTAATATACTTAAGCCTAGTATGCTTGAATTCAGACTATATAACATAATACACTATCTTTAACTTAATTGCAAGAAGACGTCTGGAACTCTGGAATTATGTTAATGTATTGAATTTTTAATTGGAAATTCAGATTTATTAAATTTTAATTTTTCAATTATTAAAATACCTGGAATAATTAATATTATGGCTTAATAATTATTGTGAGCAGCTGCCAATATTTCCACGCTGATAAATATAGTAGGTAATTTAGGACACATTCAATTATAACAACCACTATCGTCCACCACTATCCCTCAACTAGTCTATACATAATGTCCTCGTATATCTATAAACTATATAGAGTCCAAGTACTCTAAACTATTATAGTGAATTATGGATAGCAGTAGGTATGGCAAAGTATAATAACTATCGTTTCAGAAGGGCTCAAGTCTGTGGTAACTAGTATCACAATATTGTTCTATAATATTGTTCAGAGTTAAATTACAGAAAAAAAAACGAGATGCAGTTATGTACATCATTTTGTGATAAAAATGAAATCTTTCTGTTATGAATATATAAACACATGTCCACATTACCACATCAGATGTTATAGTGTTGCAGGTTAGACTGAAATAGTTTTTTTTTTACTACAGACCTACCTGACTTTAAGTAAACGCCATACCAACATGTATTGTTCCCGTCTTACAAATGTACAACATAACAAAAACTGTTTTGAGAGAGATAAAACCACTCAGGCAGTCATCCAAGCTAAGCGATCAAACGTTCACATATAAACAGAAGAATATTTACTGTGTAACATCGTTTTTGTTCTGTCGATATCACAAATACAAAAAAAGTTATTCGAGTTATAAACAATGAATTTTTAAACAATAAGATCATTTTTTGTACTTGTCATATCGAAAAAATAAAAAATATATTGCAGAGTAAATGTTCTCCACTTAATAGTGTGAAAATTTGGTGGCTTAGCTTCGGCTTCAGCCTGAGTGATTCTACCTCTCGCAAAACAGTTTTTGCTATACTGTAAATTTGTAAGACGAGACAACTCGTTGCTACATGCGAGTGCATGACGTCTTCTTAAGGTTATAATTTTATATTCATACAAACCAATAGTGCAACCGCTATGATAACTGCACTTGTCATTTTTCAATTACTATGAAAACGCAATTAAATTTAATTGGATTGTTAAATTAACATCTTTGATAAACGTTAATAATAATTCCTTCAAAAAAACATATTTAAAACCTTTTATAAAGCGGTTAGTGCTGTATACGTCGACTATACGTTTTCGCATGAACTTTTAATAAATCAATCAAAACCACGTCGAGTTCCTGGAAACTCTATTAAGGGCATTTGAAATTCGCAAAAAGTATGGTTATAGGTACCTAGCTACGTCCTACACTCTAATCAATTATTATTGTTATTTGTTTCACTTGCACTAATATTTACTCGTGCTTAAATAACAAGCTGCATCGTCAACGACACTATATGTCTATATATATATATATATATATTGAAGTTTTCAAGTGGAGCATAATATTATCATACAGAAAAAAGGAATATACCGAACTCCTAAATAAACGAGAAATGGCCTAAAATGGGAACGAATTCGTAATGGAAACGACAAAATGGTAAACTAATGTACAATAGGGATTGACGTGAGGGGACGCGATAAACGTAGTATACTCGTAGTGGCGGCGGTGCAGGATCGCGGGACTTTACGCGCATTACATAGGGTGAATTAAAAAATGTCATTCTGGTGAGGGAACTGGACAGTTATTATTTTTGTCAACATTGTACAAAACCAATGACGTCAAAATAGACTTAATTATTTCTCGAAATAAATTTGCTTTGTATGAAACATAAATACATAATAATATATTGACGTAAGTATATATTGTTGTAGAGAACACGTTTTACTGGAATTTTTTTAAGGTGTTTATAATTTTGAGGAAATTTCAAGAGAAATTTAAATGTACCATGTATGTCCTCTTCTCAATCCAACGTTTTCGGTTATCCTATACAGTTTTTGTGTTTCGACGTACAGTCATAATATTACCTAATATTATTAAATAACGTTACTCCTTGTCCCGTTTAGAAATGACGTATTAAAAGTAATTTGCGTTAATTGAATTTAAATGTAACAAAATAATTACTACCGCGTACCGAAAAAGTAATTTCAACAAGCAGCAATTTGTAATTTATATTACCCATCAGTACCTACGTTGACTACCGAGTACTGAGTAGGCACTATCCCCGTAGGCAGGCATTGAATATATAATCTTTATTCATAGTTAATCTAGCCCCGGATGTATGCACATTAATTTGGTATTACAATCTACTTAAATATATATATACCTATACTGCTGTACATCTAATTTTTATTGGATTTATGCATATTTTCATCGATGTAATATCGAATTCGTATTCATATTTTATTTTTCAGTTAGGTCCAAAAAACAAACTCTATCAAGATTTATTGTTTCATAATGATGTATTATATTATTTTTGGTGTGCTTAAACAGTTGTGTTCAATTATATAAAAAGAAGAAAACAATTTATCACTCGTTAAAAATAAAATAAAATATTATCGTTTTGATACTACTCTTATAATGTCATTAACGTTAATTATATTATCAAGATACTTTGTCAAATCAAATTTACTCGTGATTCTTCTGTGCTTGAATCAACGTAATTTTCCAAAGAAAATCAAAAGATATTATAAATTTGTTGGGTAGACCGATTATAGTGTCTAATACCTCCTCTTTAAACACTTAGGTATTTACCTAAAACGGATCAATAATAAAACATTTCTAGAAAAACTGTTTAAATTCAATTTTAATCCTAATAACAAATCGCATAAACTGTTTAAAGTTATTAGTAATAAACTGTTATTTAGTAGAAATTGGTATTTTTTTTTTTTTGTTTATTGGTTGCCGGCAGTGGTTCATCGGACAGATCAGGTATATGATTGCATACAATTGAATTTTCGCACATTGCCTACCAAGCACCAAGGTGGGTGAGTTGCACTTATAGCTGCTCATCCGCGTGTCCGCAATCAAAATCAAAATAAAACATATTATTTATATAAAGTACTCGTCAAGCGGGGTCCGCAATCCACAGCAGGTAAGCATAATATACTGCTCGGATTATCACCATCGAGTCTCATATTATAGAGTTGGCATTTTTAACGGGCAACAAAGTGCCAGGGATCAGCTAGTTAGGTATATATAAATGCAAAAGTAACATAATATTATAAAAGTCATAATATAAAGTTAATTTTTTTATTGTTTAAGTGATTTTACTGCTTAGGTATTAAAAAATTATTGTTTATAACTTCTTTAATAATATGAGATATTTAGACTTTTAAGGTGTCTTGTTGTAATTTAAAAATATTATTCGTGAGTAAATGAAACTTTTAGAGTATATTATTATATTTTATATACACAATGACATTTGCAAACATATTTTTTCGGCAAAAATGAATTTAACCAAGGGCTTCAAAACGTTATATATAACATTATAATGGAAATTAATGAAAAAATTCGGGTAAGTGGATGTCGCTCTGCTGTACTAATAACAGTAGGTTACAAGTGCGTCACAGTAATGGTGTTAAAATGTTAAATTTGAATTCAATGATATAAAACGAAAAACGATTCTGAGCGAAGACGGTCTGTCAACCCATAATAATATTTAGTAATTTAATATATTTGATGATGCTATTGTGATTAAAGAAATTTATTACATTACTAAGCATTAGTATTACAGTAGGTTAAATTCATTTATGCGAAAAAATTACATTTAAAAAGTCATTTTGTATATAAAATATAATAGTACACTTTAAAAGTTTCAAGTACCCATAAATAATATTTTTAAGCTACAACAAAATAACTTAAATCATTATTCTTGGTTAATAAATATGTAATTTTGTCCACATTTAAACACAAAACTACTATAGAAAAAAACTGTGCTTATACATTTTTAGATTTTTTGGTTACAGAATAACCTACCTACGAGGAACATTATTTAAATGTTTAACCCTTCAACAACTAATCTTGTATGAAACTTTTAAATCTTAAAAAAGAAAAAAAAATGTATATGCATTTATAATTCAAAATAATTTTCTAATTGTCGTGATTTTTAATTATTTTTTCAAAATTCTAAATTTAAGCGCTCATAAAAAATTATTGTGGATTTACACTCAACTTTTTTTATAATTTCCACGAGCAAAAAAACTTATGTGAAACTTTGTATAACATTTTCAAGTTTTTTGGTTGAGTGAAGAATTTTTTATCGACATTAGTAAAAAAAAACAAATAGTAATAGAAAATTGCATATGCCTATAAATGGCTCAACATGAGTCAAAATATTTGAAAATGTTACCTAACCTTTGACAATTGTAAGTTATATAGAACATGCAGATACAAACGATCAGTGAAAATTTCATGTATCTTCGATATATTTTTTTAGAATTACATCAAAAACCAAAATTATTTTGGTCGAAAACCTAGTTTCCGTAAAAATTCCGGTTTTTTTCTTAATTTTTGGTTTGTTTTTCCTGCCGCTTTTGAAAACTATAGAGGATTTTTTACTTTATACCCTCCAAAGTACCAACTAGATTCTTTTTCCCTCCAGAAAAGATGCTGTTGAAGAAAATCGAAGCACTTTTAGTCCCAAAAGGTGATGACAGGCACAAAAAAAAATTGAAGGTAACCTAACCTCTGAGGCTCGTGGTTTTATGTCATTCAATTCAAATTTAACACATCCATTACAGTGACCTCTCTAGACATCTAATGTACAACCGAGCATTTCCCACTTGGCCTCATTTTTAGATTTTTTAGATGAATGATACTATAAATAAATATAAACAAAATACAATAAATTTAAGGTGAAATCAAAATTAAAACCGTATATCTATACTTGAGATAAGTAGTTTTCTGTCATAAACCATCGAAAATATGTTACAAACTGTGGACGACTTTTATGAATGTAGCCAATCGAGGTCCTAGAACAAAAGAAAATAAAACATAAATTAATAAATTATTTTATAACGAATAAAAATATATTAATAATTTTCTAAGCAAACAGTTTTACTTATTCACTATTGAGATTTATTTATATAAATGCATTTTAAATCACCCTTAGTATAGTATTTATTTTTTATGAATAATAAATTAATTTTTTTTATTAAACTTTTTGTTTCAGAATACTTTATCCAAGCTGTATAATATAATGTATCTATATTCTATACCCATTTCAACTAGGAAATTGTATATTTTTGTTACCTTCTGATACTTTTTTAACCTTTTATTTTATGTATTTCATACTTTTTAGTTTTTTACGTACAAAGAAATCTACCAACAAATAAATTAAAAACGGTAAAACGAAGATTTCATCCAATTGGAGTTTTGTTATTTTTTCGTTGTTCTAAAATGAACGATTCTTAAAAATCCTGCAAGTCACGCCTACAGCCTACTATGAAATTCACTAGGTTATTAACTGATTTTAATGGATATTTTATCAAATTATTATTTGCAATTTTGGGTGATTCATATTTTATAAACATTTTAGATTCGGAGATTTTTAAGTTTTAAACTAGCTAATTTTGGATTTTTTGACCTATATTCTAAAAAATATGAAATTGAAATTTTTTAATACTAAAAAAAATATTTTTTAACGTTAAGACTTAGAAACTATAGGTCAATATGCCTAGTATTTTAATCTACCTAATTAATGAAATGTATTTTATTTACTTTATTTACTAAAAAGTAAAATGTACTATCTTAATCTATATGACTATATGTAAATAAATTGATACACAATAATAAGTATCTAGATGCGACCTAAGTTATTCATTCTCAGCAGCCGTCAAACCAAATTCCTTCAGTTTTGTCTAACCATTTTGGTCAGAATGCCACTTTTTTGAATTGAATAAAAATGTATCTAATGTAATATCATTGCCAAAGTCTGCACCTACTTAAGTTAATTGACGATTAATTTAAATAACGACCGACCTAATGGGTGGTATTATGTGGGCTTTTATAATTCAGGAAATTTCTAGGAAGTATTGACCGAAAACGATTACAGATTACAGACTCACGCTCACTTATTTCGCTTAATGCCCTTAAAAGTCACTTTAATGTTATCATGTTAAATTGCCCATATTCATTTCCTTAAAACACGACCGACTCTAGCCCCCTTAATTTAAATTCTTACCTTGAATAATGGTTGATTTAGTTACCTAATAAGTAATAAATAATTATAAAATGTATCAACAGTTTTGAAACAAAGTAGAAAAAAATTGCCATTTACATGTTGCAGACTTATAAAAACTCTTTTTGTTTGTCGAAGGTGCAACATGTATGTTCCACTCACGTGTGTCATATTTATGTGTAACGCTTATTATAAATATTAAATATACATGATCAAAAAATGTAATTTACTTATAAGTTATAATGTAGGAGTTTCAAGTGCTTTAACATAAATAAATTAGGTCACATTAGATTGGTGGCCATGACCGTCATTTTGCAACGGATCCGACGACCAACGCTCATACGGTGGAGCTAAAGCTCAAAACAAATTCTAGTTGACGAAGAAATATTGTGATATGAATACAAAACGAACTTACATTTATGATAAAATTACAAGCGAGTACTACACAACTACAAAGTCAATCATTGGACCTTCGAAAGAGTAATATAATAATAATAGTAATGACAATGAAAATGAAAACTTATTCAAAAACGTGGGTTCTAGCTCACAGCTCAGGATCTAGTTTAAGCACAACAAAATCGTGAAAAAGATAGATATAATACTTCCAGAACAAAGAATTAAGTATAAAAGCCACCACCAATCACAGCCTATGGTGTTAATGATAGACAAAACTAAGTTTGCAATTTAACTCGTGACCATGAACCTTACTGAAAACTATCACTAATGCGGTGATATACAAATTCTCAAAAACAACCAAATTGACATTACATGTACACATGTACCAATTCAAAGCAGAAAAAAATGTCATGTCGTAATTCACGAATGGCATCCCGAAACTACAATAACTAGCTAAATTAAAAGAAACTTAGCTGACAATGGTCATTTCGCTTGTGACTCTTCAACCATCTAAATAGAAAAATTAATCAGATTCAAATGATTTAAAAGACAAAAAGATATGTCATTGTGTAAAAGCTGTAAGTCACTTTGGCATACTCAAAATCACTATTACAAAAATCTCTGTGTGAAATTTCATAAGACAAAAACTACCAAAATCCGAAAAAAATAAAAACCAAAATAATCAATAATTTTTCTGAGCCTATACCGCGTATTGAATTATGCTGTATACAGAAAACCATAGCAATAAGGATTTTATATAGGTACCTACGTGGCGTTTTTATCACTATGTGCGTTGCTATGCCATGCGCCCAAGTGCTTAAACGATGGAAATATTCCATTTTTACTTACCGAACGATTGTAATATAGACTAACTAAATAGTTATTTATGTCGTCGTGGATCGTCGTTTATAATTTTGTAATAGGTCGCAAAGAACGATATTATTCTTGTTATTATGCTGGTGGAAATATTATTGTTTATCATGGTGTTTTCCGGGATCTTAGTGCTATTCCTATTGAACGTGGATCCCGCCGAACGTGAAAGCGTTGGCGGAATTCGTCCGAAGATGAGGCCTACCGAACTCAGTACGCGATGGTCGAGACTGCAATTGTATAAGGACGAGGGGGACGCTGCGAAAAATTCAAAAATAGTGACCGTGTCCAAAGACACAATTTATGCCATGATGCAGAGGGGCGTTTACGCCCTAAACGCACAGGACGTCAAGAAGGACGACGAAGGCAACGCGATCGACGACGGCGAGGACGACAGGTGGGCCCGAGAGCTTATGGAACGCACTTGCGCCGAACTGGACTTACACCAACCGAATGTAATATCGTTGATCCGGCTCGTTAACGATTATTGTGATGAGTTGGAAAAGATGATGAACCAATTCGAAGTCAGTTCAGATTATTATTATTGTTATAATTAAATATTAATATACGTGGGAGAGTGTTATGCACCCTTTTGGCTTATTTTTGTCATAACGAATATATGAATAAGTTATGAATGTTATATATAATGTGGTTTGAGAATAATCAAAAATTCTTATTCCTCCCCCCCCCCCCCCTTCAAAAAAGCTGAGCTCGCCATTGTAGACAGCCTGTTAATTGTAATATCATTTCTGTATACAGGAGTCACTATGTTGTTACAATAACACTTTGGCTCAACTCGTCGAAAATCGTACGGCTGTTGAGGCAGAGATCAAAAAACAGTCTATCCAATGTAAGCAACCAAGCGCTGACGAGAGCGTTGTGGCTATGGCAAACGACGAAAGTAGTCATCGCCACTGGAAACCGCTTCCCTTGTCCATTAGAGACACAATCGTCGTGGCCAGCCGGGCCGATGACGACTTTCTAACAATAATCGAACAATTCGAAAAGGCGCTTGAGGAACATCATAAATAATGATGATTTAAAAATATTTATAAAATGTACACACCTAAATTTTAGTTATTTAAATAGATTTTAATACTATTTTGATCTATATTTTAATAATTTAGTTGAAATAAACGTTTACAAAAACTCTATAATCCTAATTACCATAGCCGGACAATTATTGGAAATGTATTTAATTTATCACTAAATTAATATTAGTCGAATTGTGACCCTTACGTACACATTTTATTTTTATCATCCACATTATTTTATCTTTATAATTTTTTTTGTAAAAAGTGTCGTACTTACCTAAAAATGTTAACGGAAATTCCGTTTCTCCCGTTCCTAACTCAACTACACAATTAAATCGTTCTCCACAAGGCAACAATACTTCGAAATGACATACCTATATTCCATAAATATTTCACCTTAATAGTATTACTGTATAGAAGTGTAAGCCGTAGTAAATAGTGGTGTATTATAGAAGTGCCACAATAGGTAATTGCGGTCTGCGTGCGACGACGATGACGTAGATTTCTTTAGCTGAAAGATCATGATTTTTTGCTTTCCATTTTCCACGTTTGTTTGTTCACTTTTAAGCACTAGTGTTAAACAAATTTTTTACATGAAAATAGATATTAAAGTTCAAGAATACAATTTCTTTTGTTTTTAGTTGAACTGAAATTTGAAACATTTAAAATTTGACTTTTTAAGATAGAGAGTTTAATACATTTTATTGGGTACAAATATATACTAGGTAGTGAATTATGACCTATTTCGAGTATTTCTCAATATTTGAAGAATTTAAAATGGTAAAATAGTTTAAATTCATTGCAAAATTTCAATAGTAGAATTCTTATAACCTACCTATAAATTGTAATAATAGTTTGACAATAGATGGGTAGATACTAGATATCCATAATTAAAAATGATTGTGTTAACCACTGTTAGGATTCGATATTTGTCAATTATGCCATTATTGGGTGATTTATTTTTAGTTAGGTACTTAGGTACACCCATAGTGAACTTAGAAATTCTACACTATACCTCTATTATTACATAATACATCTATTAAATATGAAAAATATCTTTTATTTATAAACTATATTACTTAGCTAGCAATAAAATAAATCGATGTGATACATTTGACTGGATATTTTGGTTGCTACTAAGTAACATTGATTGCAACTTATAATACATTTACCGAGATGTTTAATATGTAATTTAATCCAGGCAATATAATTATTATTATAAACAAAAATTTGTTTGAATTTAATGAAAATATGGTTTTAATCAAAACAATTATTATAAGAAATAATAATAGGTACCTATATAATTATTATTTTATTACTTGTTACAAGGACATATTCTTAGATAAGTTTCTAAATGTAAGTTGTAGCTTAACAATATATTACTGAACACTGAAGTTAATATTGTATTTTCAAATAAATCAAAAAAGTATTTATTGAAAATGTTGTTCAATTAACAATTTATTTACTGCTCTTTTTATTATAAAAACATATTTATAATATAAATATGTATTTAAGAAAAAATATTTTCTAAATGTGCACTTAATTTATACAACAGAAAATAGCTAAATACTTATTAGGTATAAGTTTATCAATATTCTTTGGTGAAATAGGTACCTGCATAGTACAGTTTTATATAAATGGTTTAATATTAGTTTTGCTATATATTTCTGTTAAAATTTTAATTTGAAGAAAAAAACCTATAATTTTAACATGCAATATTTTGCACACATACAAATAAAAGCTATTTGTTATATTTCTTCCTGTATAAGTGAAATATGTGTTGATGTGTTGTATTTTTAGAATTATTGTTCTTTACTATAAAATTGCATATTATAATTGCCTTATATTTATGATTGTGAATACAAATATTTATGGATACGGATCATTTATGGACATAAAGTCCCTAAAAGGGCATTTTATTTATATTTGCTTATGTTTAAGAATTATCTCACAATATACAATAATTTAAGCTAGGTCTTCTTATATTAAAATTGTTTGGAGGAAATAAGATATTAAAAGCAATAACTTATATTTTGATGATATCTTCTCAATTTAAAATAATATAAAAACATGTATAATTTTAATTAATAATAATTTATAAATATATTATAATTGAGTTGAATTAAATTCTTAATCAAACATATTTCCAAGCTCATATTAAAGAAAAAAAAACGAATAGTTTAGATACTAGTATTCCTATAACATGACTACAATAATTGTTTTTAATAAATAGCATAATATAGGGTGGACTATATGGCAAAATATATTAGATATGCATATGGCAATAAATAAAAAAATGTGAAACAAATATTTAGTAACTAATTTATTGCAATATTATTGTCTCTCATTATAACATTAAATATGTAATTACATATAATTATAAAATTTTTCCAAGACTATTCTGATGCTATTTTGGACGTTTCAGTTAAAAAAAATACCATTTAAACAAATACCCGATGAATGATGACGTATTGTGGTGAAGTCAGGTAGTTTGTATGCTATGAACTAGAGGGAATTTCGTCTTTAAATACATCCCTATTATTTTTTATTATTTGTGTTCAACCCACTGATGTTTTTATAAAATAAGAATAATAATACATATTTATATAGAATATACTATTACCACCCATCAATTGTTAAATTTTAGCATTGTCATTCTCTACTACCAGTGAGGTGTAGAATAATAAAAATTACATCAATGTTGTCTGATTTATTTTATCTACCCTTTATAAAAAATATGGTATTCTTTTTTTAAAAAGTTTCAGATTTTTACTATGTTAGGAATTTGCATAAACCATAATATTCATATAAAATTTACAATAAAATAATGAGCAAGTTATTTTTAATAGATTTAATTAATACTTTAAATATGAGGGTAACTAATATATTGTTTCTGAAGACTAAGCAAATCATGAATTTGAGATTTAATTTGGAATCAAATACACATTTTTCAAATTATTAATATTTATTTTTGCTAATAATTAATGTATTTATATTTTTGACTGTATACTTAGTATATTTTATGAATTTATGATTATTACATTTTATTTAGTATACACTAAAATACTTTATTTTCAGTAAAACATTTGGATTTAATTATTTGTTCTTTAAAATTAAATATTTGGTATTTGATGTTATTGCCCTGCTGTGTAGTTGTATTAGTGTGTTGTTATTGTCCATACACTTATCATGTTTAGCTTGTGATAGATGATGTATTTTAAGAAATATTTTAGGAAATTCTATACTTTATATCATAAGTAGGTTAATTATTATATCATTTGTATGTTGCTAGGTTTTGTCATTACATTACCTACTTAGTTCAAACCAATATAAAAAATTTAATTTAATACGATAAAAGGAATTTTAGTGAATTTTAGTTATTTTCAACAATGATACTGGAATTACATTTTTATATCAAAAATAATCTAATTCAAGTTAGTGAAATATGTGAAGATGGCCATACAATGTTTATTAAAGAACCGTGATGGTGGTGTCACAAAAGAAGTTCCCGTAAGAAAAAGGGTTCAAGAGTTAATAATTGGCTAACTTGTTCTAGACTACCAATACATACAATTGTTCATTTCATATACTAGTGGGTCTGATAAATGTCTTCTCAAAATATATTATTATAATACATTTTTTTAATTCAAGTTTTATATTTAAAATAATAAATAATGAAACATTTTTTTAAAATTTATAAGTACAATATATATATTTTTTTATTTTTTATCTATTTTATTATATATATTTTAATTAAGGAGGAGGAACAATAAAAAATTAGTACCAAATATTTTACAACGGTTTATAACAAATAGGCCTACTTTTAACTAGCTAGATCTTTGTTTATTTGACTATGGCATTTAAGTTACGACAATTTGATGTGATTTTTAAGATTTTTTCAGTTATAATGAACTTGTTTTGGCTGATTTTTATAGATACTTTAAGTTAATGATCCATTATTGTATTTAATTTAACAACATTGTCACAAAGACAAAATACTGGTTTATCGATAATTTGAGAAGTTAGTATTTTTTATAATACTAAAATACCTATTTTCCTACTCATTTTTTTTATAAACTTTAAATTATACAATATTAAATTACAATAGGTGCCTAAGAATTTATCAAACAAGTTATACCTTCAACGCCCAATAAATTGGTTAATACTTTAAAATAGCAAGCACTAACATATTTTAATAAACCAACTATAAGGGGACATTACACAGATATTTGTTGTCTCCGTCTTACAAGTGTGTAACATACCTATTTGTACTCTCAGAAGATCATGTTTAGTACTGTTAGTTTAACAATTGGAGTGAATTGAACTCTTACAAAATTAAAATGTAAGATTATTATCTACGGCATCTCATATGCTTTTTATTATATTTTAATTTTAAGGTGAGTTATAAGTAATTTAAAATTGTAAATTGTTTGTACTTTTTAAAATACTCATAACTCGCTTTAAAATTAAAATATAACAAAAAGCCTATGAGACTCCCTGAATAATAATATTACCAATTAATTTTATAAGTAGTCAATTCATTCTAATTTTCAAACTTACTAAGCTAAACATGATCTGCCGAGTGTAATAATTAATTTGTTAAGCATTTGGAAGACGAAGACAACAAATGTCTGTGTAACGTCCTCTTAAAAGAATGTTTCACATTCATTAATTTTTTATAAAAGCGGTATTAAGCATAATTTAGTGATAAAAAAGACCAATTTATATATAATATAGATGATGAATTACAAATTCTAAACACAATATTTAAATGGTCGTAGAGGTTTAATTTTTTTTATTATTACTAACACAAAAAATTAGTATCTTATAATCTGTAATTTTTATGTTTTCAAGGCTGAATTTTATACATATATGAACGTGATAGTTATTTTGAAAAACACATTAATGAACATTTGTCTTATGTTTAAATATACCTAAGAATAATTTTAGTTTGATTCTGTTAGGTTATACAAATCAGGAGTTATTATAAAAACATAACTAAAAATTATGAAATCAAAATAAACCAAATGAATTTTTGATTTTTGCTGAACTATATTAAACCTAAATTTGATTCTTCACTGATGTTGAAAGTAAGTGTAATCAGTTCATCATTTCATCTTCATCCATTTTGAGTAATGCATCTGAAAATAAAATTATTTTGAAATATTTCATAATGAATAAGTAATTAACATTTATAACCACACTAAATTATAATCAACAGTGCTTTAAACATAGTCTTGAATGTTGTTACTTTAGCATTTTTCATTTTTAAAAATGTAATGTTATCTGCTATTTAAATTATATTATGTTTACACACATGTAATAATAAATGTATTAAGATCAAACAGTAAAGAAATTATTTGTTATTTTCTTTACTTTTATTTTATATACAATTGCAATCAAAAATGTATTAGTTTTACAATGAACATATTTACTATTACTATAAATGTGTAAAAGAGCTCAAAAAGTTTCTAAGTGAGTTTTTAAAATAAGTAATATGTGGCTTAAATTTATCTCTATTCAGAATTGTTATACTATTTTTTAAGCATGATACATTTATTAAACATCTACATTGGAAATCTTTTAGAATTTAAATACCCCATCCATCTTGCGGTCAGTTATGTACAGATGGATAAACGTCCCAAACCAGGTGTATGTATGTATTTTGGCATTTTTTATATAGCATTTTTTAATAAGTTTTTTTCAAGGTACACCGAATCCAAAATTTAAATGATTGTGAAGTAAATAAAAACATTTAATTTATATTATTTTTTTAGTACTTGTTAGGTACTTGAGTTATGGTTATTTATATAATTTTTTTTTTTTTAAAGGTTTTATTTTTTAACACTATTATAATTCAGTTGTTTATAGTTTACATATCATTCTAATAACCTCAAAATATTAATTTCATATTAGTTCAACTTTGCAATTATTATGTATAATAGCATTCAAGTATTTCAGTATTAGTTACTACTCAATATTATATATTTATATGATCAGTTTATTGAGCAAATGTAAATTTAATTTAATTTAATACCTCTGTAGTTAAATTTGAAGTGTATTCATTGTTCATACTCAATACTCCTGAGAACCAACCGGCTGTATGTCTGTATCAATATTTAACTTGGGTCCTTGTAGCTTGGACCTATAATAGAAAAATACATTTTAACTATTTAAATAATTCATCAAAATGAAAAATATTATTTACTAAGATTATTGTATCAAAAAGCTTAGATTTCCACTGAACTCTTTCTATTATGTTCTTCATTTTTCTCTAAGACTTCAAAGTTTCTAAACAGAAAGTATAAATATTTGTTGTAAAATGTTATGAATATTCTCTTATCTGTTAGACTTATTTGTATAATACATATTTTTGTTATTTGTCAAGTTTGGTATTTATTTAAAGATCAAAGGTATATAGGTTTAGTAAGTGCATCGGAAAACGGTAACGCGGTGGTTACCTTACAAAGATAATATAATACTTATATGTGTAACATCATTGAATATTTTTTTTATATTGATATCATGCATAATATAATTTGACAAGCATTGTTATAAAAAAAAAATAATAATATATGTAAAACAGATAACACAAATGTCCATAATATATCCATATTGTGAATAATATTTTATTTTCTAGGACGCTTACAGCTTAATTTAAATAAAACAAGAGAAAGAAAAACTGTATATATTACCAAAATTGAAAACTTAAGTACTTACTACTTTACCATAATCAGAAAAAATATAATATAAGTTTTAAATTGTTTTAGTAGTATCTGATTAAGACCTGATCAAAGATTAAGATAGAAAAATTATAATTAAACTCTGCAGTAATTAATTGACTTATTTGAAATCAAGAGTTTGAATTAAAGTTTTAAAATAAATAGCATCAGAGAGAATTAAAGTAATTAAACAAATTAAAATATGCAGTCATGTAACTACAGATAAGTAAAAACAACATATTATGCCAATTTGTACTTTAGTGTATAGCAGTGGTTCCCAACCTTTTTGGTACTACGGACCAATATGAGAACTTTCAATACGTCACGGACCACCACAATTGTATACCTTATTTTTCTTACAAATAAGAATCAATTTTTTTTCACATATTTTAGAATTTTGATTATTATTACATGAATAAGAAGCTTTTAATAATATGGGTTTCACTATGTAATATAAATTTATAAATAAACGACGTACTATACACGATTGTCAATAATTAGTGTTATGCCTCTAAGGAAAATGAAACTATTAAAATATTTTTACATTTTGTAAGTATGGCTCGCGGACCACCTGAAAATGTCTCGCGGACCATAGGTTGGGAACCTATGGTGTATAGCATAAAAAGGCAAAATAGTTCTGAAATCTGTTTATGTACCATAGCAAATAATATAGATAAATTATACAAAAATTAAAATCATAATGAAGTTATTGACATTTATGCTATAATTACTATACACAATTATATTTAAAATAACACTTAATTAAATTTATCTTTAAATTGGTCAATTATTGGGACAATTTAATTAAATAAGTAATTAATAAAAAGTGAAATATTTGTTGATTAAAATTGTTTATATATATTTAACAATACCAAATAGGAAATTAATAATAACCATTTTTAGTATAATCCCAATAACCGATACAAAATTAAAAATGCAAGAACCGCATTTGTAAAATGAGAACTTGTCACAAATAGGTACGAGTGAAAGTTTATAAAAAAATTTAATGCTGACATATTGTATATTTTAACTAATCCTTAATAATTAAGAGGACGTTGTACCCGAAACGTGTTGTCTTACACACATACAACATTTATACAAATTTTGTGGGTGGGTTTCCTATCACCAGATGCTCAAATAACAGTCACCTAGCTTTGACCATCCAACTTCACACCCGTTAATATCCACATGAAAAACATGGCTAATACATAATAATTTTAATGTGAATGCTAGTCATAATAATTTGCCAGGGCCAGCTTAATGTTTAGCCAAGCTAGACACCGGCTTAGAGTGGCACTTAAGAAGGGAAGCAACATATAAAAAAAAAAACTTAAATATTATTTAAGAGGCAGCGACATTAGATTTAATGCACTATTTCCACTTGAGCCGGCCCTGCAATTTATACGAATCGCTAAGATCTGAATGTTATATTTATTTTGCAATGCATAATATAATTGGTCCAATAAATTTTAGTAAATTATTAATTAATTAAACTAATCATTTGTTTATGCAACCCAGTACCCACCATAAATATATTAACATTAACACACTATTCAATGGACGTCCGGTGGTCGGTCGTTCGGTTCGCCATGTCGTCGTCGTCGTCGTCGTCGTCGTTGTCCCGGAGTATGAAAAAGAAAAACATCATCGAAAACACGTAAATCGTTTATCATATTTTCGTAGCTGACCGTGTTTCGTGTTTTAGACTTAATCACAATATCACATTAATCGTTTATTTTGTTTTAGACGATTTCGTAAGCGCGTAAAAAACCAATCGAAGTCCCGATAACGTCGCGGCCCATACCCACCGGTAGCGCTTCCGTCGTACACGACCGAATGTCTACGTCGAAATTTCGATTGCGTGTGAAAATATCACATCGACGCAAACGTCACGCAACCCGTTTGTAATCCGCGTTGCTCCTCTGACAAATTAATGTTGTCGAATTCCACACCGCGACCGCGGCCCGATAACGTGTAATTTTTACATATTATTATTATTATTATTGCCCCTCTCCCACCACGATAATAACTTTTACCGTTCGTTGTCGTCGAGCGGAGTGAGTTCGTGCCAGTGTTGTCATTGTGTGTGTGTTGTTTATAACAACAATAATAACAATAATAATACGTGCTATTCTACTATTCTAGGTAGTGTTCGATTATATTCTTTTCTTCTCGGTCAGGCCACAAACACCACTCACAGCAATCGTCCTTATTATTATTACTATTATTATTATTTTTTTTTTTTTTTCGTTGTTCTGTCCGTCGTCGTTCGCGCTCAATCCGCAATCGCCGTCGTTGTTTGACCGCGATTACACTCTCGCACACATACACACGCACGCTCAGACGTAAGTACGTAACCTCGCGAGTCGCGACACAATCGTCGTACACACACCTATTGTCGTCGTCGCCGTCGCTGTCGCTGTTGTTGTTGTTATTGTTGTTGTTGTTGTTGTTGACTGTATATTTGTTGTCATTACTCATCGTTTATTATCATCATCGTCTCCGTACGCCGTTCAACAAGTCGTCGGACTTGTTATTAATCGTTTCGTCGAATTTTTTCTTATCGACCGCTGATGTAACACAATTATAGGTACCTATTGAGCCCGGTCGATACCCGTGTGCTCGATGTGCATAATATCATTCTGACGGTGATGTGTGACCGGATTGTGTTTTTTTATTTCTGTTAACACCTCAGGTAATATAATACGGTTCCGATCGATGTTGTCATAGGATTTTTGTTAGTTTTGCCCCGTAGGCGATACCGTGAACAACGTCGGAGCTCTGTCAAAAAGCTGCTGGCTTTGGACACGATGTTTTTGCAGATTGCCCTTCATTGATTTTTTCGATCGTAAATGCATAATAATGTCACATATACTTCTGATGTTATTTTAAAGTTTTTTTTTTTTTTTAACATATAGGTATTCTTTTTTGTCCACATTTATAATTCATAGTCTCTGCTAGTCTTGAATGTAGCAAAATTAATAAACCATTTAACATTTTTCCTTAAGAGTATTTTAAGTATTTGTGGAGCATTTCATCAAAACTTTTCTATGACTAATATTTTTGTGATTTTGCTTCAGTCTTATCCTATAAATTGTTCATTGTAATTAGATTTAATTTGATGGATTAACTATCAAATATTAATTATACCTAGCCATAAGGTATAAAAAATGAGTAACTCCTATTTCGTATTTTTTTTTCAGGTCTATTAATTTTATTCTAGATGTCAATGATTAAAAACATAATCAAACGATATGAATATTGATAGCGTTCCAAAAAAATTAGACAACATGAATATTGATTGTGGGAAAACCAAATCAGACAATATGAATATTGATTGTACAATAACTGAATCGGCCAATATGAATTTTTATGGTGTTGAAACAGAAAGCATGTCACCCAGTGAATTAAAGAAGTAAGTTGATTTTCCATTCATTAATAATTAATAATTACCTTCATATTTTCCATTAATTAGCTTTGTCAAATGAATATATTGTTTTTAATTTTTTGAATTGAATTAATTCCATATTACCTACTATAAGTTAATAGCTAGGTACCTATGTATTACTTAAAATCAATTTGATGAATGCAACAAAAAAATATGATTTTTAATTTACCATAGTTTTAAAATGTTTTATCAGAAATTATAGGTATCTATAGGTACTTCTTTATAAACACCAGAACATCATGGTTACTGACAGAATAATTTTAAAATTATTTATATAGAAACCTATACCTAAGATAATTATTTTTGAAATTTCTTTAATACATTTTTTTTTAATTTGATTTTAAATAAAAGTATTTCATACTAACTGGTTTTTGATTTGGCGTGGAATTAAATTCAAGAAATTATTTAAACTTTATTTTGTCTTACAACACTGAACAATTATTAATACTTAGTAGCCAGTTGTTGTGTAATGGTGGATATCCAGAATATATCCATTAATATGAAATTCTAAAATACTTATTAATATGAAGATACATTATACCTATATGATAGTATTGATGTTTGTTTTGTTTATTTTATAAGTCAATTTCTTAACAAACCGAAGTAGAAAAGTTGATTTAATGATATTTTTTAACTATTATGATAAAAATATTTTACTAATTATATATTATGGGTAAATATCCATCTGGTATGTTGATATATTTTAAATTATAATTTTTATCAATTACTTACCAACTGCACAAACCATATTATGGTTTAAAAAAGTAACTACTTGTATGTATAAACATTTTAATTTATTATACTTATATTTATTGAGATTTAAATGATGTATCAAATAAATTAATATTCTTGTGATGTCATCAAACAAAAAAAAAAATTTAAAAAAATACCTTTTCTTGGATACTATTAAATATATGGCAAACAAAAACAAATAGGTAGTTCTGAAAAATGTACTAAAAAGTGGTGTTAATATTGAAAATATAACCTAGTCTTTAAAATTTTTTGTTCAATTTCCTAATAGGAATTAATAAAAAAAAAACTTGAAGACTTCTACAGGTAATTATTCTAGTATCACTTTATTTATTTTATACTAAAATTTCAAGTTCTGTTAGAACAATAATTTTAAATTGCATTGTTAATTTGTGAATCACACAATCAATGTGGGGGGGAGCTCAACATTTTAAATATGGTGGAATATTTAGGTGTATCCATAACTAACAACTATACCTCTGACCTATGTCTTATTGTTTTCCATTAGATTTAAAATTATGTATAAATGTCATTAAAAATACTGCTTTACCTATATACCTAAAAATAATTTTTAGCCTCCCACATCGTGAGGCACTAAATGTAAGTCTTAATTGATTATTGATAATATATTAGGTGTTTTACAGTTCATATTTATTATTCATAAATTAGTTTGCTTAAAAGATGAATATAATATATACATTTCACAAGACTACTAATTTCACTGATATTTCAAACAAATTGAAGAATCTCACTAGATATCTTTGTTCTGTTTAAATGATGGCCGGCAAGGGTGTCTAGTAATATTACTTTACAGCAATTTCAGGGTTTTCTCTTACTTGCATGTATTTTTTATGCATGCAAGCTAATTCACAATTTTGTTGAGAAATTATTGACTCATCTTATTTAATTTCTACTGTAATCAGATGATTGTGTTTATACAGATAATTCTAGTACTAACTTGTCAAAAAATGAATAATTTCTTTAAAAATTAACTTGTTTATATTAAATTAGTGTAAATTCACTACTAAACATAATTACTTTCCCATATTTTTTCACACAATATTATAAACTTGTTTACCTATTAGGTAATTGAACACTTAACATACTCTAATGTTTAGTAATACTAGCAATATGAACACCTGTGGAAAAACTAATTTTAATGTTGTACCAGATTATTACGTCCATTTAGTAAATTAATTTAAAGTTCTTATTTAATAATAACAGTTAGGTAGATAGATCATATTTTTTATTATTGATAATACTGTGTCTATGTCTGATAATCCAAATAAACAATTATTATGCAACTACCTACTAATTGTATTAATAATGCAATAAAAAATTTTTTTTTTAGATCTGAACCGTATGATATTTTTAAACAACTACCACTTGAAATCATAAATAAAATTGTCTTACATTTGGACTTCAATGATGTTCTGAACTTGAAATTAGTTAATAAGATGTGGCGATGTGTATATGTAAACCAAAATGAGATATGGGCAAGGATTTGTGAAGATATGAATGTACGAGTCATTGATTATAGCCGGTGTATAAATGATAGGTCAAGACATGATTCAGAATGCATAGGATATGCTGATGTGGCTTCAGAAAAATTATTCGGGCCTTTATGTGATTATTGGCTAACTTTTAATCATTATATAATGATTGTAAAGAATATAAAAAACAACGACTTTCCAACCATTTATATACCTCGTCAGCGTGTAGAACAATCATATTGTACTGATGATTATATAGTCAATATAGATTGCCGCAACAAACAACCAATTCATATAATTATTTTAAATGGGGCAAACAGACCCATAAAAAAAAAATTTTTGCCGATATTTAATGAATTTGAAAAATTAATTAAATTAAGAAAATATCCACTCAAAGTAATTGGTAACAAAAGGTACTTGGTATTTGAAATTTGTTCAATTATATTTGTATATTCAATTTGGAAAACTGAATTTACCAAAAGATTTTTTAAAGTGATTCAGAAATCTGTTGATTATGGCTTGAATAAGGATGATTTCAACGAAGAGTTCTTAAATAATCATTGTGACACAAAAATTGATTTATATGATCATAAACTAGCAATAGTGCACCCAGCTATTAGTACAATATTTGTAACTGATTTAAGTACAGGAAAAATATATAAAGAACTGAAATTTAGTTCAAGAGGATGTATTGTTGATAGCATGAAGTGCTCTGATTATAGACTCATGATTGGAATTACAAAAACAGTAAATATAATACTTATATTATTTATTAGTAATAAAATATTAAACTTTTTCAAAATGCTGAATTCGACAATTGTACTATTTGTCTGCAAGTAATTTTTAAACTTAAAATTTAATAATATTTTTGCCGTCAAACTCATTACACAAAAATATGTTACCTAACTCTATACAAAATGTCTTGCATATAAAATCCATAACTAATTTCAATAAAAAATATTGTATTGGAGGAAATTTGCATGATTTAATTTAACTTTACAACTGTAAGTAACTTAAATGTATATTGTTGTAAGTGATAGTTTAGGTTGAAAACAGTATAAAAATTATTTACTATTTAAACACTAAAGTAAATACCAATTAGTAAAAATTACTCTATTATTTAAGCTAAATAAAAAGAATTTACAGTGTTCAAAGTGAAATGTAATTTAAATATGAATTTTTATTTTTTATCACAATATACTTTTCTATTTTTTTATTTATTTATTGTTAAATAACCATTTAAAATTATGTTAACATAAATCCGTTCTTATAAACGTTTTAGTATTTAAATTGAACTATTTCAGTGCTATTTTATGATTATAAATACTAGCTATTTGATTACTCCCTTATTTATTTTATCATATCCTATTTGGCTTCTAAAAGAAACAAATGTACATTTGGTATGTTTTAATTTTCAGAAAAAAAAAGACTTGAAAACAGAACATTTGGCAATTGTTTATCACATGAAAGGATGTACACAAAACAACAGATTAAAGATACCCTTGTTGGGGCCTGTTACTCAGTTCAAGGTGACTAGCAATTGTATTGGAGTAGAAAACACAGGTTCTGCAACTCCATTTATCACAAAGCAAAATAATTCATACTTAAACGTGTTTTGGCTTGAATGCGATACATTTTCATTTGACTGTACTAGAAAGTATATTTATTATAATGTTAATCAAAGTATATTTCAGTATGACCTCTTAAAGTCCATGTTGTCCAAATTTGAAGTGGTACAAAAAATAGCTATTGATGCTATATCAAATCTCTTACCTCTAACACCTATAAACGATAGATATTTGTTAGTTCGATCGACTTATCCAAATTCATATGACATATTTGATGTCAAAGAACACATTTGTGTTAGGTCTATACAATTAACTGCAGGGTATTCATTAGTTCATGTGGGTAAACTATCTATAATGTTCTCTAATTCCAGGGGATTTATGGTAATTGCATTTAATTAATTATGTAATTTTTTTGTACAACAGTTTTTATATATATATATATTATTATTTTAAACTCCATTACAATGCGATGTTTATTGCAAACAATTATTTGTTTATTAATTATGAATTTAAAAAAAAAAGTATTTTTGAAATTATAAACTAACTGAAGGCTATTTGTTAAGATAATTGGGTTAACTTACTATGATTGTGTTCAAGAGGATAATATATTCATTTGTAGCATAATATTTGTACAACATTTTTTTTATTATTTGATTTATTTTGATTTGATTTTTCTTATATTTTGTGTTAGATTTAGTATTACATTTTTAATTGGAATGTAATTTTTTTTCAATAATACTGCTTTTTTCATTTTTTCATTAGGAAAAAAATGCATTTTATTAACATTAAATTTACTCTACAAATTAATTAAAACAATTACCTACTGTTTGTCATAAAAAAAATGTATTTATTACAAAAATACTTAATTGTTGTCTAAGGTTTATTTGAAAATGATTGTTTGAATATATAATTTAAGTTTATATATATTTTAATAATTAGATATAATATTATATTAGTATAAAGTTGTTAAGTAATTAATTTAAACTTATCTTTAAATATGAATAAATGTTTTAATTTCTCATCTAATATCTTGATTATATTATTATTTTTGAATCATTTAACAAAGTCCTCGCATATTATTAAGTATTGCTGAAAAATATTATATTATGACATATAAATAATAGATATTGCTTTTGCGTTCAATATTTAACATGTAATCACTAGTTGTTATAAAATATCAAACTTGTTTCCAAGCGATTAAAAAATTAAAACAACTTAAAGTAAGAACCATACAATTGTTCAACGGTACATATTTTTAATTTTTTTTTTATTATTAAAAATTACAAACATAATATAATAATAATATAGTACATGATATATCAATAGGTTTAATGTATAATTGGTTTTATTTCTATAACACCCAAAATTAATATGACAAATAAATATGCATTTAGAACTTCATTGTTATGAGTTCATTAATTATTTAGTATGTTGATGACAATGATAATAATAATAATGATAAATAACTAATTCTATACTGAATTGTATGTACATGTAATAGTATAACCTATAAGTAGTACACCAGTTTGTTGAAATGGCAAGTACAATATTTAAAAAAAAATGATTGAGCTTAATTTTTTTGTACGTTTTATAAACTATACATCAATACTAAAATTGACTACGACGGCGCAGGGTAAGTCGATTGCATTGCGCATGATCTCAGTCTAATACGTTGAAACAATTGGCAAATTTGTGAATCGACGTGCAAGTGCGTCGATTGTTTATATGAGAATGTTGAAATGAAATAAAATGTATGAAAAAAATCTATAGATGCGTAGGTCTCTAAAAACACCTGTGTGAATTATGTCTTATCCATTACGGTAGCGGCCATGTAAAGTGAGAGTGAACCGATTTAAAACCTAAACTCTAAATGGAAATTTTGATCGTGACTGTGTGCGTGTGTGATGAACAATGTGATCGATGATCGAGATGACAGATAATAATGATTAATAATATAACATTGAGCCCTCGGGCACGTGAGTATGATGAAATCTCTCATCGGTTACGACGCGACTCAGTATCTCCTCCCACGCTTGGTACGGGGGTGGGCGCTTCCATCTCGCGTCTGGACGACTTCTTCACGAACGCCGTTTTGATGTTGTTGAATGGCATCTCAACGGCTACTGTCAGCAGCACGGACACCATGACGATGGCCAGCATCTCCTTGATGTTTATCTGCGGCAAAAACACACATAATATGGTGAATAAATATTATGATCGAACTATTCATCGAGATGCGTGAGTACACTTACTACGGCCTATTGGTGCCTATTTGGGGATTTTACGAGAAAGATCATACGCTGTAATAGCTTTTACTGGTCGATTTTATCAGTTGGGGGGAAAGGGACTAAAACAACAATATTTTGTAAAAGATTTAAAATAAAATAATTTAACTGACAATAAACGCGGTTAATAATAAGTAAAATTGAAACTAATATTGGTGATTTGTTGTTTCAATTTGTAAAAACAATATTCAACGATTTTCAACGTTATTATAATTTATAGTTACCTATATATTTATAAATATAACGATATCTATTGTTATATTATAAATTACCTATCAAATAGTATCAATATAGCCTGGAGGGAGGGGTGGTGTAATGTGTAAACAAGTCTGCTCTGCAGTTACAGTGATAATTAATAAACAAGTAAGTATTAGGCATGACTCGCACCTCTAAAATCACAATTATAATGTGTAGTTTTGAGAAAAAGAGATTTGAAGTTTAAAACTTAGCTTTCCTTACCTAAGAAACTAAAAACTTAAATACTCACAAACATACTTTATAATATGATTTCTTCCAATACATACTAAATGAAATACTCTCATAAACCCAAACAGTTGATCGTATGGTATTTTACAATGTTGTAGGTGAATGGAAGACTGCCATATTTTAAAATGTGGTAGTAAAACATTTTTATATTTTTATTTCTAAATACAAGATTGACGTATTTTATATTACGGCTGCAAATTGCTGTCACAGACTTCCTGTCCACTACCTCCACAACTCTAAATATTGCTGTTTTCAGTTCAACATATCAGTTAAAAATAAGTTTTTTTTAGCGAAAAATTGCTACAAATTTAAATAAGGCAATCTTGAATTTTAACTTTAATGATTAATTAGACACCTACATTAAAACTTATTTTTGACTGTAGTGTCATAAGTAAACATACTCCGAAAAATTGAAGAAGTCAATACTGGCACATCTTTTTGGTGTCAAAATGAAAAACTATAGGTATTAAACGTGATGTTCCTGCTTTAAAAAGTGATTGTTATTTTGTAGAAGTTGAACCAGTTAGTTTTATTATTTTTCTACTAATTTTAATATGCTATTAGTTTTGTAACATTATAAAATTATCATATTTTCCTAAACACCAAAGTCTAAACTCTAAAGTAAGTTTTTTTCTAAATGTTATCAACGAAACTATTTAAAAAAATAACCATAATTATGTGTCTGAAATTACATCACTCATACGACAAGAGTTACCTACCTAGGTACTTTGGATTATTTAGATCACAAAAGTTTCACTTTTTTTATTATAATATTAATATAACATATTACTATATGACTTTTTGCAGTTGTCTATCTAAGTACCAAATAGCATCGATGAAGTATATGATATAATATGTGATAATCTATTTAATCTATGTAAATAGGGGCTATAGGCAGTGGCAGTTTGATTACAAAATTTAAATTGTATTTGAAATTCAAATCCAAGGATTTTAAGACACACCTATATGAACTATGTTTTATTAGAAAAATAAACTCCTAGGTTAACACCTACCTAAAATTTAATAGCTATGTACAACATTTCTGAAATAGCGGTCTAAAGCCAATTTTTCTTCCTTGAATCCTTGACTACAAAGTTTACATTTCTACTGTGTGTAGGTACCTATGTTCTCCACCAAGTACCAACCGTTATGAGTAGGTATAAGTATTTAGGTAAATGTGTGCAAAGTGGTTGTAGCCATATGGCGTATAGACCAGCCAGGGGTATGCTCACGGGGGAGGAGGGGGAGTGTCATATCCCCTACCCCTTTGGCTTATTTTCGTCATTTAAAATGTATGATGAAGCAATGAATCATGAATGTGCATATAACGTGGTCTGAGAATAGGGCTTTCAATATGGTCTTTCAAAAAAGCTCAAAACGCCACTGATACGTATATCCAGTATGTACCTGCAAGTAGATTAGTAGACACGCCATACACTTATATGGAGATTTCAGGGACCTTGCGAATAAATTGTTATAACTTATTACTTCGTTCTAACCGATATTGGTATAAACGATTCTGTTACTGCATATAAATACATATACCTATGTAAATATTAGCATACCATATACATTATGGATATCACTAAATTTTACGAATAATAGGTACCCACCCATAACCATAAAGGTTTAACTGTGCCCGCAGGTCTGTACATTTTGATCGATTTTGCACAACGATTGACTTTATATTCAGAAATCATAATAATATAATTATAGTGTCCAGACGGCAATCTGACATTCAAGTCGCGCCCGTTATAAGACGTATAATATTATAAAATTATCTTTGCATATTATATCATGGAGTAGACGCCGCGCCACCGTTTCGCACAAAACTTTTATTATTATTATTATTATTATCATTGTTGTTTTTTGTTCTTTCCACAAATACATAAATATATAATGCCATTGTCAATGAAAATTTTGAAATAAATCACAAAATAATTTGTTCTTCCATTCAAAATTAAATTATTGATGTAGATATTAGGTGCCCATAATATTAAGAGCAATTTATGCGAATATATAATATTCTCGCAATGATCGAATATGCAAAATGAGTTATTGTCAATTTAAAATATTCAAGCTTGGCGGATCGAAATAGATGTCTGCAGGTTTAGTAGGTACGAATGTTGATATCGTAAAAAAACGAGCAAAGTCATGACCGTCAAATTCTACAACATGGGGTCGTTTTCAACTTGAAACTGTCATAACTTTTTAACTGCTTTACTGTTACAGATATACCTACAGATATGACTTAGATGTCACAAGTTAACTATCTAATCGTAATAAAATACCTAATATATTTAAAAATATTTCTGTTTTGCTTAAGTGACTTTATTATTTCTATTTTTCCCTAATTATAAAAGTTAAGTATAAAATACTTTAAAATATTTATTTTGTGATATTTTATTTTAAAATAGATAAGCTAAAGAAACGCCGAAATACCTATACTGGTTCTTTGATTCAACGGACATTTGTTGTTGTTAATTTGCATTAACTTTTTTATTTAAAAAAAATATTTTATTATGATAGGTGTATAAAATTATTTGTACCTACAATTATTGTCCCTAAACAAGGCTAAACCAAAAAATAACTTAAACAAATTCCAGCACGAAAAGCTTTGACCGATAAATAATTAGGTACCTATTCAAAAGTATTTGATGAATATTTTTATAGTGTGTTTAAATTTGTATTTACAAATTATTTTTTACTCGACTATGTGTAGACACGCCCAAAGCTATTGACTGTCTTAAATAAATGTTTAAAGCATTTTCAACAAGTATGAGTAGGAATAGTATGCTATCTTAATTTGTTGTAGTTGGAGTAATGGACTTATTTCTTTCTATTATTTTTGGCTAGCTTAAGATTTTGGAATAAATTAACAACATTTGACTACTTTTGGGGGATGAGATTATGTGATGTAGCTGATTCCACTACACGATTACCTCATACATTCAAATAATGTCCCTTTTTAGCTTGGCTTATATTTTTCAATTTACAATTTAATTAGGTACCTACGTAGAATAAAAATAGCTATTTAAAATTTATAATAGTCGAAAGCATATAATATTTTTATATAATATTTTAGTTTTTTATGTGACTTATACTCAACGAAAAATTCAAATATATTGAATTTACTATGTATTCAAATACTTACAAATTTTAAATAATTTTTAAATTAAGTTCCTGTATCTGTATATACTATACATAAATACTTTTAAAAAGTATATTTTATACGAGTGAGTGGGTTTAAATGTGTAGGATACGTCATTCGTATTAGGCTAGTAGGCTACACATAATAGGTAAACTATACATTTATACTTACAATCAATCCAAAACTGTATTCCAACGCAGATCTATGACTTCCCACGTTGTAGAAAAATACCGGAAATTGTGTCAAGTAGAACGTGTAAGACAGACGTGTGCACACGATAAATCCTTTCCAAGAAAACAACGACGATACGAATCCTAAAAAAAATAAACATTATAATAATGAAATATAAGTAAAATCCGATAAAATGATTATATATCTATTTACAAAATATGTAAACTAAACACCTAAACGTGTATCTATATGTACAGGAAAAAATTAAATACGAATCTGTGAATAAAATATAAGCTTAATAACAGGCTTTCGGGGGGTTTCATCGATTCCGCCAGACCATTTTATACTTGGGTATAAGGCTTATCGATTCCGCCAGCATCGATTCCCATAATGCAGATATAGTTTAAAAACGACCTATCGATTCCGCCAGGGAAAAAATAATTTTTTATTAATTTATATTAAAATTCAATATTGACTTATTTTGTAGATACCTATATTATTATTATTATACAATTTTATTTATTTAACTATATTTTATTATTTTATGTATATATTAATTCACATTGCATTAGTTTGGCATCCATCATACCATAAAAATATCATTGTATAACTTAAAACCATATTTGACTAATTTAATTGTATTATTATATATATATATTGTATTGTATTAATTATTAAACTGATTATTAATTTTATTTTTAATATTTAAATTAATTATTGAATTATTTTTTAGATATATTATTATTATTATAACAGAAATAGGTTGACAGCAGCAGTTGCCAGGTCGAGGTAGAAATTGGTAGGTGGCGGAATCGATAGGTTGTTTTTAGACTACCTGAACTGGCGGAGTCGATACTGGCGGAATCGATGCTAAATTGGCGGAATCGATAAGTCCCCGCTTTCGGACTGTACCACTACATGTGTAAATGCCAAACGTAAAATGCATAATAATTATTACTAACCATAACTATTACAATATAAATAAATACCTACTTTGGACACAAGTCCATCGGAGTAACCAGAGGGTCAGGGGTCTATGCGGTTCATTTAATTATTTTTAACTTGTATATTACATGGTTTCTCTTGTCCCTGTGACTATTTAACTCATCTGACACACCTACACTCATAATAGGGTCGTGCAACCCGCGGGTTCTTTTGAACCTTGGTCTCTTAGGATTCTACCATTCTAGCCACTAGTCGATGCGACTAGTCACAATTTTAGTTGATTTTATGTGGACGAATATTGAGATAAATGTTTTAGATAGACATCGTGCCTATTACTAATCAAGACAAACTCCTCGTCATATGCTGTAGGTCATTTATGTCAAGTTGTCACCATCAATTTCACATTGCAAAAGCATTTATTTTATGAGAAGAACATTTTTAACTGTTACTTCATTATAATTTATTAAGACGTATGATCACGTATTGTTCTATATTATATTTATTTATTTTATAGGTATGTACCTAACAAGTAACAGTTGGTAATCAGTATTTCAATATATTGTGATCTACATTGAAAAAATAAAACTATAGTATTCAGTATTAAAAGAAGATACAAGTAGGAAAGAGACAATCATAATTTATAAAATGATAACCATCTATTTTTTAATAAAAGTATTTACAACGTATAATATTATGCATATAAAAGCAGTTATTAATTATCAATTACAATAACAACAACAATTTTATCAATTTTATTTGTTTGTAGGGGTAACTTTAAGTTTTAATTCCAACTTCCAAGGTTAGGTACATACTTCAAAAACTCAAAGTAGTGTCTATTGTAATATTTGATAATGACATGGAGTAACAGGTCGATTTGTACAGGTTCACTGGTAAAATAATTGTACGTATTGGCCACTGTTCTCTGCATTCACGGAAAACGTCGAAAACTCATAAAAGTAAATATAGGTACCAAGTTGGAACGTATGCAGTATTTGAGTATTTTTATTGCTGTTAACTAACTACATATTGAATATATTTTTCAAACGGATCTTCCATGTAGGTACCTTCTAGGAATACAACAAACTATCATTGTCAACATTATATTCGCCAACCAAGACAATAAAATCCAAAAATGATTCATATATTCATGATATTATACTTAGGTAAATATGAAATGTGATAGGTATTAATATGGGTAAATAGGTTATTAAAACTATCATGGTATCACGCTAACTCGATATATTAAACAATCAAGGAAACCAAACCTAATATTTATTATGTTAATATTTTACTATCCAAGCAGAAATGTATAAATAAAGTTTTGCATAAAACTTATTAGTGCGTAAATTATTAGTACCATAAACACAGTATGGTGATTTCGTTAAAATGGAAATTATACTGTCGAAAAAAACGAATTCAATAGTACTAATTTGAAACGGAATTATAATGTACTAGGCCATTCTGGTAACGTATTTTTGTACACCCACAACCGAATCGAATTTAATACTTCGGTCGATTAAAACAAGTACAACATACGTGGAAAAAAATAGCACAAGGTAGTTCGGTTACGATTTACGAATATATTTTTTTTTATTACTCATTACGACCCACGGGATGTTATACAATCGAGCGCCGAGCAATAAGCATGATGCTCAAATAAAGACACATAAACGATCCATTTACACTGATCTATCTACATTAACTGTCCAAATCGACAAGTCGATATTCATTTTTTCAGAACATATAGTAAATAAATATAAATATATATATAATATTATGTTTATGCATTAAATAACTTGTCATTACTAACTGTTTCATCATCTTCTTGTCAGAACCTCTCTGAGTATAAAATTTGGACAGTAATTTTGTTTTATGATTTAGAGACCCACTAGGAAAGGATTTTCCAAAATTCGAATTTTAAAAAGGTCTACAGGAAGGTGGAAATCGACATTTTTTTCATTTATAAATGGTTGCCATCGGTTGCAGATTTAATAGTAATACTAGAATTTGTATATAAATGGTTGTCATTGATTACTCGGGCAGATGATGTAAAATCCGACGTCCTGCTTCATAACGTATTAGAAGAGTTACATAATATGTGAACTGTGATGTATTTTTAATTTCATAATCTGATTAAAATTATCATTTTGACGTATTTTTTAATTACACCTCATAATATTATAAATGATATAACTCTGAAGTATAGGTACCAATCAAAGCCACTCCAAGTATTATGGGTTTATTTGTTATATTAACAACTATATTATTTGTCTTACATGTTATGTTTCATTAACATTTCTGAAAGACTTGGGCGATTACACCTGGGGCCGATTTATAGACCCAGTCCACCTCTAGGTGGATAAAGGCTGGATAAGACAGGCTTCGCCATGCTTTACACCCAGTCGCAGTATCATAATATTTTTTTTATTTATGTAAACAAAAGTAACGTAGATACCTCCATTTCCCGTGTATGAGACGAAGATAATCCAACTGAAAAAAATGCACCAATAGATGGGAGCGAAAGCCGCATAGTTGGCTGCATCGCTGGCGTTGTACACATAATCGATGTCGCCCATTTTAGCAGGGTGTATAAAAGCTTCGTAAAAGAATGCAATTGCGACGATCCATCCCAACTTCAAGTGTACCTAAACGACATAACATTTATATTATTATTAATGGTGTTTTGTTACTAATAATAGGTAACAATAATCTTCTCAATCTCTGGGTTTCTAGAATGTGAACTACAAGTATGGGTAAATACACACCATATAAAGACTATAATATTTGAACTTTTAATAGTGACCAATATCTAAGTTCAATAAAAAAAAATATCTATGCATATGGTCGTTTAGACGTGGCAAAACGTTTATCTAAAATCTAATTGCAATTCGCTGTGTTCTGTAAGACTACATCTACTTGAGTAGAATATTTCGTATTAGATTTAGGTGATATATAAATATATAATGGTAATTAGAAGTATTCTATTATATAATTGAATGCAATTTTGCCGCACGTTCACATTCACACACATAAACACATTTTATCATTTATACACATCATTGTAATATACGAAATCAAAATCAAAAACAAAAATATAGTAATATCACCGATTTACTATGTCATTGCAATAGATTTATAGTACCGCCATAATTACAATAGTCATACGACTATACGAGTGTTACTTTGTTAGTCATTGCTAATTGTATCCAATAAAAATAATTACCATTTGTATAATGTCATACCATATGGACCTATATTTTTAATCATATTATACACATTGTCAAGAATAATACTATAATAGAAATTTGATTTATAAAATCGCAGTAAATACCGTAACGTCCGTAACACATCGATAAAAATAGTTTTCTTATACATTTAACGCGGATACCTATATTATTACAGAAACCATGGTTTTGGTACTTCGTCAATTTGTTATAGATACTTAAAATCACAGTCTTATTAAAGTTGTACATAATCTATTTCATTAGTTACTGGTCACTCAGAATCTATGAGTGGAATATTCTGTGTCTTTAGCTTCTCATATTTCAATACATTATACCCTAATGTCGAAACGTGTACGTTGGTAGGTAGGTACTATCGAAAGAATAATCGATTTGAATTTCAGTGCAAATTACAATTGCTATTTATTTCTACCTGATGTGATGAAAATTACAAATCTTTAGTTTGGTGCAAATTAAAAACGCAGCTTAAAAATTTTGGAGCAAATGGCACTTGGTGTATATTTAGGGTCGATTTAGGTGCAAGTTGAGTACCTCTCGCATCCATCGACATGAATATACATATTATAATTTATAAAAAATGATAAACAGACTTACGCTTTTCAATGGGTAGTTTCTTCCTACGTATCTCAGGCAATAACCCAGTAGAATACCCATAATGTACACGGTCAGCCTGTGAGTTGGCAAAATGTACGAATAATCTGCAGTGTCATACATTTGTGAAACCCTGTAGACGTGACAACAAAAAAGTAGCATAAATCACTAAAAGTTCCGTAATATGTATAACTACACTAAGCTGTAAAAAAATTATGAAAAAAAAATCGGGACAATCAATTTTCTGAGTTGAAAGATGTACACAGTTACAACGGTACCTCAGATGGTAATTAAGAATAATCAATTCAATAACTTTTTCTTAAATAAGTGATGTTAATATTTTTTTAACGTAAAGTTTTTATAGATAGTTGAATACATTAATTTTTAGCCTATTTATATAAAACCTAAACTTATCATAACGTTTATTATAGTTTTAGCTAACTAACTCAAGTTAATTTGATTTCATTAAATTTCCACCATCTTTTATGCCCGGAACTATACCTAATAGTATAATAATAGCGAGAACGTATACTATATCAATAAATAAGTATAAAACGTATGATTTACGAGCTTCCAAAATTGATGAACAAGTTCAATTTTTTCGTTAGCGTCACGCCGTATCTAAGTCCGGTCGATACGGCTGCCAGCCCCACGAGAGCTGCCATGCTCCTCCTAGGCCACTTCCACAAGGTCCACACGAGCAGCGGTGACACCATAAACAGCTGTGAGTCGATTCCGATGTGATGCGTATGTGACAAACACTGCAAAATACCAGTTAAATGTGTTACATTAGTATATACGCACATGTAAATATTGTAATTCGTATAATATTAATAATATTAGGCGTTTATTGCATCCTGCATCCTGCAGTACTACAAACACACATGGGGTGAGGGGGGTTGATCATACTCTAAAATTTGCACGAGTCCCTTCCCCCATACAAAAAAATTATAATCTTCCCATGATGACACTTGTATACAATATTATCTATATTCCGTGTTTGTGATGTGCTTCACCAAAATAAAATGTTCAACAAATATTTTTGGATTTTAATGTTGTTCTTTAGTCTTAATTATTTAAGTGTGGCATCGTGTATTTGGTTAGGTGTTGTGGGGTGTTGTGGTGGAAAATTGTTGAGAACTATGTCGGGTCCATAGTTCTCACACTAATAGACGGAGCATGTCTGGTCGGTGGGACAATCTTTGTAACATATGCGTATAAGATCCTATTATTAGTATGAGGTCTATGACTGGGTTTGACTATGTGATATTCCCTACTGTCGAAGTGGTTAACTTTTAATTTTTAACCACTACTGTCCCGCCAACTTTTTAGTTTATATTTTTTGTATCCTACCATTGATTTTTTATAACATTCATATCTAGTTGTAAGTACGAAACAAAACAATTTTCAGCGTATGTAATTACACATATAGCACTATAAATTATATTAGATAGGTATAGAAGTTTTGATAAACATGACATTTCGACCAAGCTGCTTCCAAGGGGCCACGTAAGGTTAATTTCCGCGGTACCCAGACTTTGAAATTGCATGATTATTTAAACGTCATATCGGGAGCTATATTAATATATTATTATAAACTTAACCACCTTAGGGTTTTAAAAAAAATTTGAACTTTCACGATTTTAAGTAAGTATACAAAATAAAAACAATAAAAACAAATACAATTAATTTAATGTAAGTATCACATAACAATGAGGTTTTTTTTAATGTTATTGGATGCATTTCAACCACTATCTAAAGTTATAGGTATAATTATATTATACCTATAATCTGATAAACTATAATCGTTCGCAATCGTGTCAATAAAAAGGTCGCCCCGATAAGAACCGTCCGCAGTCGTGTATCACCGATATTATAGACCATCTACACTGCAAACGATTATTGTTGTGTCGGACTCCAAGTGTCAAATGCAAAGTACAAACGTATAGAGATGACAGTTATTCGTAAATTACAATACGTTTGTGAATTTTGATGATAATATTATCGTGTACACATTTTCGATTAACAGTACACGTGCATATTTATATTGATTCAACAACATCTGGTATAAGAATAAAACATAAAATAAGTCTGATACTTGTAAATAATTAGAGCGCAGAAAAGCCATTGCGCTAAAATATAATTTAATTTGATTACGTCATTATTCATTATACAAAATATACTCAATTTGAGGTGCTCAAATTACAAGGAAAAAACATGAATTATTTATAACGTTTTATTTTTTAAAAAGTACCTACATAAATGAAATATTGTTTTCCAATATAAAATAAGCATATCAATTAGTTAATTATGAAACGTATTTAATTAATAGATTTATCATCTATGTACGTAAATAATATGTAATATATAACCATGTTATTTAATAACTAAATTCACCAAAATTAAAAAAATTAAAAAAACTAATGATTACCAAATTCTGCAACATAAAATTAACATTCTTTAATATTTACTATAATCTTTGCATAAATCTTATTATTTATTTTTATTTTTTAAAGACGTATTACGTTATTTTCGTAAGATTTTATTACACAATATAATATTTTCAATAAAATAATTTATTTTAGTCTAATGGTTAAATTAATAAAACTTTGTAGCTAATGTCAGGAATATAATATCATCAAAATGTTCTGAAAAATAGTTTAAATGGAAGAGTTATAATATACAGAGTAAGGTGTTTGAGTGTGTTTTTCTCTTATCATTTTTATCGACAATTTTGGTATGTTACTCCGAGCTTCTAAATCAAGTGACAAACACATAACTTATTATCTACTAGTTTGATGTTCAATTTTTAAGCAAAAATTTTTTTAAGAAAAATATTCTGCTCCAGAATACGAGAGGAAAAATGTATACTGTAATTTAAAAAGTAAAAATTTTTACAATGATAGAAATAAAAGATAGTGAAAAATAGATTAGAAACCTAGTAATAATTCCAAATATTAATAACATGTTTTCTGAGACAAAAACATTTGCTGAAGGAAGATGCTGTGAAAAAGTTAACATTTTTCCAAAAATAAAATAAAATGTTCAAACTGCAAAAAAAATAAATATAAAACTTTCATAAATATCAACATTATATATAGTAACTGATATGGTTTGTATCAATCAATAGTCATACATTTGGAAATGTTGCTGATACCAAATTTAAAATATCGCCGTTACTGTACTTCAAACATTTGATCATTTTAGTGTTCGATGCAGTTAAAAGAAGAACATAATGTTCTATGGACATGTCAGTAAATCAAAAGTTTCTCTGTGTTTAAAACCAAAAATAAAATTCAAAGTTTTGTTAAATCGTTTTATTTAATATTAAATTCACATTGATGTTTAGCCAGAAAGATAAACAACGATTACCATTAAGTAATTTAAAATTTAAAATCCATTATGAAACAAAAAAGTTGTTTATTACCAAACAAACATGTTCTCATAAGAAGTGTAAAGAAAAATTGGGTTGTACATAAATTGAAATAATATTTTACGAAAAAAAACATCTTCTTGGTACATATTACTACACATAACCGTGAACCAGATTCTACAATTGAATTTCAAACCGTAAGAAATATTATTAAACGAAAAATGTCTGAAAACCGCATTAATAATGAACTACCATGTAAAATAATATTTCGTAATAACTTTTAATTTACTATGTAGTTATAGGTAGGTACTTGCATTATGATCGTAAAATAAATTTTTACTACACATTACTAATCATTTCTTTCTTTTAAACAAATTGTCACGGATGCCCAGATTGTATAATATTATAATGTCTACCTATCAAAAATGATCGCAGCCAGTATAATGTACCATATCAGGTTTATCGCAGTTTGTATAACATTTTTTTTTTTTTTTGTCGCAGTTTACAGTTTCACACGTTGACTTTTAAAAAAAGTTTATTTTGTCACAACAAGAAGACATTTTTTCGATTAAATAAAGTTGATAATCATCATGTACTTATCTGACCTGCTTATATAACTATATGTAGGTACTGTGCAATCTATACGGTAAATACCTGAACAAATCATATTGACTTATTGTAATATAATGTATCCAAGGGAAGTTTGTAAAGTACCCAGTAATCTAAACGAATTATATTTTAATTCCCATGAAGTTACATCACCGAGAACATAAGATGTTTAACAAGTCAATGATATATTTTATGGTTGTACAAAATGGTCGCACTAATAATCATATCTACAAATCTACAAAATATAGTTATAATATGTATAATGTATATCATTATGAATTATATAATTCAATATCGATTTATTTAATGTACATAATATATTGCTATATTATATCCTCATTCCTCATTTAGTATTACCATATTTTTGAATCCAAAGTAATTGTGGATGAACAGGAAGTTTCTCCACCATGTCTTTTCACAAATGTCAGCGTGGTGTTTGACCACTAGATTCCATTGCGGACCGGAACCCAAATTCGGTAAAATCAGAGTGCAGAACAATATGATAGCGCCCATCGTCGGCACTAGTCTGCAATATTAATTAATTATAATTAATACAAAATTAATATATATTACCTAACGGTTTACATAAGATTCACGTTTTATTGTACAAGAGAAATAAATATTATTAGTAATACTAGTCAAACGCTTAGTGTTAGTGACGGCTCGCTGGAAGAGGCAAGTGATGCTGTGCGCCTCACCTCTGTAGAAAGTCAGGAAGAAAGAAAATTATAAATGTTTTTCATTTTAATACTTCTTTGCATTTGAATAATTATTTATTACTTAAAACTGTCTACAGATAATGAAATGTCTTAGTTTTTTTTTTTAAGTTTTTAATTATTCCAAAAAATTATAAACACGATGACTGCTGTTCACATCCCACCACTGTCCACTGTAGTGAGGGGAACAATTGCATTTTTCTCAACTTTTAATTGGTATAAATAAAAATACAATATAAAGGAGAGCCAAAAATATAAAATAAAATGAGAAAGAAAAAATACCATACTCTAAAATGTTCAATAATAATAATTATTATTATTGTTAGTAATTCTAAAATATGACAACATTTTACTTTAAAAAAATCGGTATAATGTAGCAATTTGAATAATTCTTATCACATTGATCTTTTTCATAATCGAAATGTAGTAATCTCAATGTATAATTAAAAAATTATGTAATTTAGTAGCACGATTAATGATTATAATAAATATAATATCTTCCTAGTATCTATACGTTCTTTATAATCGTGTATGCGTAGGTGATAGTTATGAGAACATAATTTTCTCCAAGGAATTTTGAAAATATCTGCCTTGCCACTTACGTTTTAAATTTACGAGCCACTGACAACGAATCAGTGTAGCTAGAGCTCGGAACTAAATGCTCTAAAAATCAATGGTATATGTAGTGTGAAATACATATGTATTTGTTTATAAAGTATGATGTATTTATAATTTATATTCAAAATCATTTTAAAGTAGAAAGTTGGTAAATATTTTTACATTTTATTCAGGAAAACCGTGGTGCAACTAGAGGTGAGCCCGGTTTTAGGATTTGTGACCCCCCCCCTCCCCTCGTTGTGACGTCGTTACGAATTCTACGTAACCTGACTATGCCTACGTTGTACGTAGTTGTATAATTTCTACGCACCAATTTTAAACATAATGTTGTAATATCATGACATCGTGTACGTATTGCTTTACTGGATAGACAAGTGAGAATATTATAATAATTATTAAACTTCTTATGAGTTATGAATAAAGTATATTGAAATATTTTATACGAGCCTAAATTGTTTTCCAACATGGATTATCTATATAGGTGTAGAAAATAACTTGACCTGACTGATTATCATTGCCCTGCAGACAGAACCACCGAACCTATGAATATGAAATTTGGTCAGTTGTTATGTTTTATGATGCAGTGACCGACTAAGAAAGAATTTTTCAAAATTTATATTTCAAAGAGGTAAAACTCAACAAGGGTTTTGATATTCACGGGTTAAATCGAAAGTTTTTTTTTATTAATGGTCATTATATAGCTTGTTATAATTATATTAAAAATCATTTTTTTTTTGTGCATATAAATTGTTTCCATTGGTTACTCCGCTGGCAGATGAGGTAAAAGCATGCATCAAACTGTCTCATTTACATAATAGCATCAATTGAAGAAACTATACCTTCAAATATGGCAAATAAGTTGTAGGTACCTAACTAACCCACAAATTTTTTTTTAATTACATCATAAAATTTTTTTTTAAACTTATAACATGCCTAAAATATATGATTAATTAATCTCAGTAACGATTATTCAGTTCAAAAAATTTGTTCGGTATAGACATAATATTATTGTTGATATAGTTACTTGTGAATTAATTATCTTCCTAATCAAATCAGGCGTTAATTATATGTGCTGTAACCTATACTTATTATACTGGTTATAGCGTACGTACCTGGCAAATCTAGAAATGAATTCTTTTGGCAAATCAATCCTGCCATTTCGATCTAAATGTCTCAAGAACGATATCGTAGTCAATAATCCACTCATGAATATGAAAGGATCCGTGTAGAGACTCGCAGCCCGAGCAATAACAGTCCACTGCTTTCCAAGATGCTAGAACATAATATTTCAGAAAATGGTATACTGGTGTCGGTATGAGACGAACTATGATTATTTTTTTTCCATTTTATATTGATCGGTATTATATTATTATATTACATGTAGGAAATAGATTATAGGCATATATATTGACAGTAAATTTTTATACCTACCAAAAAAATATTAACTCGACTTTTTTGTCAAGCCATGTCGGTATTAACGGTAGGTAATAGGTATAGTTAATGGTTTAGCGGTAAATCATCTCAAATTACACACTAGATTCTAGTTACTAGATGTATAGATCAATGATTCATTTTCCCCCTTTCCAAATTTCCTAATTTCCTCTTCAGATTTTCTATACGGAGAGTGATGAATGTATTGATTGATGATTTTACAATGATGTGTGTTTTGTTGTGTTTATCATCACGTTTTGGGACAGTAAAAGTGCTTCGATTTTCTTCAACAGCATTCTTTTCTGGTAAGAAAGTGAATTTTGTTGGTACCTCGAGGGGTAAAGGTAAAAAAAACCAATAGTTTTCAAAAACGGCAGGAAAAACAAACAAAAAATTAAAGGAAACGTACATTTTTACGCAAACCAGGTTTTTGACAACATCGATTTTGGTTTTTGGTGGAACTTAAAAAAAAATATCGTATAGATACATGACATTTTCACTGAATGTTTATATCCACGGTTTTTATACAATATTCAAAATATTTTGACTAGTGTTAAACAATTTATAATCACATGAAAATTTCGATTGTCTTTTCTAAACTAAAGTCGACAAAAATTTTTCGCTTGGTCGAAAAACTTGAAAATGTAATACAAGATTTTTGTAAGTTTTTGTTGGTGGATAATTTTTAAAAAAAAATGAGAGTAAATCCACAATAAATTGTTATGAGCTTTTGAATTTTGAATTTTGACAAAATCGTAAGAATCACGAAAATTTGCAAATTATTTTGAATTATAATGATATTTATAAAAATTTTGAAAATGTGAGAGAAATTGGTACATTCGGTTGAGGTCAATTTTATTTATTTATATAGTAATAATAATGACAAGATTCGAACCACAATAATTGTTTGGGGTTTTTCATTTTAAAAGTTAGGTGTAGGTACGCGTCAAACGACGCGAAACGCAGAACGACGGGCCAAGGTGAAATCGTCAAACCGTCGTGATCGCAATTAAAAAAAAAGCGTTTTTCCTGGTGATTCATTATTCCGATGCAAACATACATATAATATATTGAAGTGGAATTGTTTAGGTCACTTCCCGGTGCGTCGGTCTCACGTTTGAATTCGCAAACAACAGCATTAATGCACAGTCATCGCTGGCGGATGCTATTGGAAAATATCGTGACAATATAGAAATAAAGGCAAATACCTACGCAGAATAAGTATAAAATACACTATATTATTCGTGCGTATAGGTGTATTTTGTTTTGTTTTTTTTTTAATAATAATCAATAAATTGTTATCTATAAACCCGTCTCATCGCGGGGAAAAAACTATTTTTTTCGTTTACACAGTATTGAATAAGTTTACCAGTTTTTACTTTTAGGCTGTTATATAGACATATTTTGCTCAATTATTTTTAACTGCAGTATACTTAATATGTTTTATGCAAACTATTTCACTCACAATTGGCAGTAATTAATAAGTAGTTGTATTAAAATGCACAAAAATATTAAACAGTTGATAGGAAGTCGTCCAGACTCTGAATAGCTGCTCTTTCAAGTGTACAGTAAATGTTCACTTGAAAAATTGCAGTAGCAACCGAAAAAAAAATCGAAAAAATTGTTATCAGTAAATAACGAATAATCTCGCACTAAAAAATGATCGTCACTTACTCATCATTAATCATAATTTATAGTTTATAAATATTATATATTTATAATTTATTTATGCAATATAATACATAAGCGTTACCTCCGTCATGGCGGTCCTGTTCGAATAAGGGTTGAAAAACATCGCCATGGACTTATGAGAGGCCAGCAGCATGAGAGCGTTTAGGGCACGGATTCCGTGAACCGACCTGATGTCTTCAGGTGACTCATTAACGCTCAACAGCTGTCGAAAGTTCCTCTTCAACGAAAACGAGTAAAGTACCTTCGACACGGTGCCTGGAAAAATCGCATAAAAATCCAGTTGATATCAATATAAACGACAATAATCGTTTGTTACGTGGACCACATCATCCGTGGTGCACTCACTTTCCACACTCTGGAACATGTTGTACTTGTCCATAACGGTTGACAATATTATGACCAGGAACAGAATTCCAAAGACCGACCTGTAATTTAATAGATATATTATTATACATTGGCACACGTCCGTTGTTGTTAAATGGCTATGTCTACCCATAACACGTACATAGCCTAACCGAATTGGGTGCATGTTTTTAAAAGTAATGTTTTAAAATGCCAAGATTCAGAAAACTATAAAATTCGGAAAACATTTATATTTTAGAATGAGTACCTACAACATTTTTCGAAAATGAATGTTTTCGGATAAATATATAATACAGATCATTTTAGATCATTTGTATTTTGTCTTTTATAATCTACATAAATCACTCGATTATCAAAACTAGAAGTACGTAATAAATAAAATAGGTAATTATAATTAATTTGTATGGTTTGTTGAAAGTTTTTTTTGTATTCGTTTTTTTGTACTTAATAATTTGGACTAGGGAACAAAACGCTATGGTCACATCATCTGAGAACCACTATAGTTCATACTTTTATCCAGTGCATGATTATGTAGGTACCTAAGTTCGTCATATACGTGACTTTCATCTTTTGGACTTACACTGCGATCAACGAACCCGTTGTTGGCACGACAGAAGGCCTGTACGTTTGACACATGTCCGGATCAACTTTAAGACGCAAATTGATTTCAGTTGTGTCGACGTACTTTGACAGCAATAAATACATTTCATGTTCGATGTCGGCTGGAGAACAACTCGCCGGCGTGCAAACAGCCCAGTTCATGGTGGAAAACCTCGGGACGCGATGGCCGGGCTGAAAGACGAAATCATGTTCAACAGTTGCAGTAGGTACATTGAAAAATTAAAACAAATTATGTATTATCGATGCCCCTCCAGTGTAAAGACTGAGGCAAATGTACTTAGCTTTACAATATCCTCATAGATATATCGCTTATTAGTTATTATCAAATCATCAAGTGACAGAAATTTTACAGAGCAAGGGATTTGAGATCTCTATATATAATTTTCATAATTTCATTACTAATAACTAATAAGGAATCCATGTATACAAAATGTATTTCTAATTACAACAAATACTTGTTTTGATTACATTTAATGTATTTTTTGGAGTTTTTAAGGTCATAAACATCCGAACTCTAATAAATAATGATACACACATATTATATATTATGTTGATAAAATCAAAATTACCAACCTATAGCCTTGAGCACTAGCTATATGTATGTAATGTACTTCACGTGGAAAATTAAGAACTAATCCCCTGTAATGAGACCGGATACTGGAAAATGTGTAACTGATTTGAATTGCCTTGAGGTCGTTTTTATTTTTAAACAAAACTTCTATTAGAGTTCGAATCACAGGTAGTTAAATTGTAGGAAGTGACAGTGATAAATTGCTATTTGGCTAAAAGTGTTTTAACTTTCCGAAAAGGTTAGGTCATATCATTATATTATAATATATATACTTATTGTTAAGCAACAACAATAAAAACTTTTTCAAATAATACACGATGCTTGACCTCAAAAAATCTCAAATTAATTATAATTCCTCAATAGATTAAATTTTGTTTGGACGAAATCGTTAACTACATTATGAACTTATGATTAGGTATCCCTAAACTTCTTATTACTCAGCAGTTCTGAAGGTCATATAGTCTAATTTCTGGATTATAAATAATGCATCGAAATAATAGAGTACCACGATATTTGTGACGTATTTTATTTGCAGTCTTCAGAAAGCTAATAAGGCAGATAAATGCTTTTTTCTGAACATTTTTAGTTTTCAACAATTTTTTTTTCGCGCCTATCTAACATGCAATTTATTCAGGAAAGCTAAATTCAGACTCAAAACGCATTTTTTTGACATTTGAATATAATTAACTATTTTTTTTTTTAATAAATTGAAGTTATATTTAAAAAAGAAGGTATCTGATGTACCTAAGAAAAAAATACCTAAGAATTTTCAAACAATTTTAAGAGTTTTGGTCGAGTTATTATTGTTTTTCTTCATAATATTTATACTTACGAAGTGAGTCATAAAACAAAATTAATTTTTATTTCAAAAACGTATAAGATATAACAATTATTCAGTTGTTTTTTTCAAAACAGTATTTCAAAACTTTTTTCTTTATCTTTGCCGTATCAGTCATATTTATCTACTGGATTGATGCGTTTCTAGCTTCAAATTAATGTCATTGTTTACAATTTAATTTTATTATTAATAAATTGATCGTTTTCATGTGTAAGGCTGGAGTAACGTTGGGCCAGCCCCACACATTATTTTTTGATATTTTGGTAAATACGTTTTCTGAAAATTCTAAAATTACTGTTCAAATCAGAATACTTATACGGCATAACACGTATTGTTTTACTGGATAAATAAGTGAGAATATTATTATTATTACACTTTGACTTCTCATGAGTTACGAATGAAGTATATATTAAAATATTTAACATGAGCCTAAATTATTTTCCAACATGCATTTGCATTATCTATGTATGTAAAAGAACTTGTCCCGACTGATTCATCATCGCCTAGCCGGAATCGTCGAAGCTATGAGTATGAAATTTGAGCACTGGTCATGAACGTATCGATAAGTTTTGTTTAATAAACCAAACGCAAGCTATGGTCGGTGTGTTACGTCCGTAGTTCCGTGCTACATTCTGTGAAACAGTTTGCCATATCTTATAGGGCAAGAACTCAGTTCATTTTGGAGTACTCTGTAATTCGATGGAGGATGTTTCGGAGACGACAGAGTCGTGATCGAAAATAGTATTCCCGGCCCGAGCCGGAAGGCAATTTCGGTCTTGGGTGCAATGTATCCCTCGTCTGCGACTCGTGCGCACACGTCACCCGTGACTGAAATAGCTCACTTTCCGCCCTTGCCAAACAACATACTATTTCGGTAGAGCCCCCTCTCTCCCTTGTACTCCAGTTGGCACTTTGGCAGTTCCAATAAGGCGGCCGTCACTCGTATAGTCTATTCGACGTCCGCTTTAACCGTTAAATTACTATTAAAACCATAATGTTATTGTAGTAGGCATACCAATTAAAAATAACGGCCGTATTAGCATAAATAATATTAAGAATAAATTAATATGGCTGTTGTGGTAAAAGATTTTTATCTTTAAAAACGTGACAACGGCAGACAAACAAAGCTATACATCATACCGTGGTGACTTCATTATTTTTAAAATATTCAATTATGCTCGATAAACATCTGATATTGGCCATATTTCAGTATACGATGACAGTATCTGGTAAGTACGTCATGTTTGTCTAATATCACACTATGTTTTATTTTAGTGATATTTGTAAAAGACTATGATGTATTTACTATGTACTATATTATGGTATATACCTATACAAGTTAAATAACGTTTTATGATGGCAAGCGTTACTATATAGACATACAGTTCGGTATTATGTATTACACAATCATATCAAGATAAACGATTTTTTTTTTTATGGTAAATACGTTCCGCACAGACAAACGGCGTTTTTACAAAACAATAAAAGTACATAGACACAGGCAGTCGACTTCCTGGTGTCTGTAAAACACACGCTGCACACGTCATATGTACACATAAACTACGTAATTTATGTGTCTAAACTCTAAAACGCATTAAAATGACATATTGCCCAAACAAATGGAATACATTAGGTATTAAAATGTATAGATTATAGATACGTTCGAATCGCGTAGGAGCATACTACGGACATCGGAAACATTGTAAACACGTCAAAAAATAATAATAGAAAAACAAGTGATAAATAAATAAAGTACAATACCTACACACAAATGCGGATAGCCAGGTCGTACCTGTACACTTCGAATGCCTACTGATTACCTATTATAGAATACGAGGTGTTGAGTGATATTATATTGTATAATATGAAAAAATAATTTGACAATACGAAATACTAGTAAAATGGATAAAATAAGTTAAAAATTGTTAAAGGCTTGGGGGAGGTATACCAACTACAGAGAGACCAAATACGTCCAAATGCCGCCTATGTTTGGCTCATGGAAAAAATCCTGACTCTGTGCCTATGCGACTGTGCTTACAGTAAAAGTGTGCCAGCACCTAACGTTAAATATTAATCTGTTTTTAAGGTGGGTCAATGGGTCATACGTGATATATGACGTCTAAATTAAATGACATAAATTATACAATATACAGCCAATGCTATACGGGCTAAAAACAGCAATCCCTGTTGGGTATTTTTTTTTATCTTAAAATAAGTTGGCCGTACGGCAACCACTAAGCCGATCTCGTCTAATTTTAGAGTCTGAGCGGGGACCCAGTATTTATCATAATAACCAGGAAAACAAAAACAAAAATAACGAAAAATGTCAATTTTTAGCAGTTTTGAGCTAAAGAGATTTTGGTTTTTCTTGTAATTGGAAAGTATAGACTTGAAATTTTCAACAAATAATCTTCATATTTTTATTTAATATTAATGATATCAATTTCAAAATATTTCTCCTTTTTTGTGATGTTTATAGATATTTAAAATAATCTATTTTTTTAAATTTATATTTCTGTATGATAAAAATTATGTTTTCAGTGAAAAAGCTTGAAAGTTAAGTCTAAGCGTTTTAAGTTTAAATCTTACGAAATTCATCAAAATCATGAAAATTTGCAAATTATTTTGTAGTCAAACATTTATAAAATTTCAAATCTGAACACCTAATTAATCACCTACTCAATAGTCAATACACATTACACATCTTCGGTTTATTATAATTTATAAACAATTTAAATTTTAATAAACTGTCAAATATATAACATTTAGAATGACAAAAAAAATGTATATTTATTTCGATTTATAATATTAATTATACTTGTTAAACTTGTACCAAGTTGCAAGTGCGTAAGTACAGACAACAGACTGGCAGACGAAAGCTTTTTTTTCATAGATATAAACAAATAATAAGGTACTCAGTAGTCTGTAAGTTTAAAATTTTTAATTATAAAGTTAGATCAATGGTCTATCATCATCGGGGAAGACCGTGTGTAATGTCCCTGACCCGTATGATAATAAATTGTTCATATTTGAGAACAACACGATATGTTGGGAATTTATTTTTATAAACTAATGACAATAATAATAATAATAATAATAATATCAGGATAGGATTTGAAATAAAATAGTCTCTCGATAAATCTATGGGTAATATCGGCACAATCGCAATAACAGGTTTGACATTCATGGTACATTGACTTCTTATAATCATCAAACTTCGGACCTAATATCATTGTGCCTACAACGTATTATTTATAAGAACGTCCATAGGATATATTATTTTATTTTCGTATTGTTTTTCACGGTCGTTTGTCCATGTCGAACTGTTCGATGCTACGCGCGTTTACCTACGATTACGCAGGCATACTATATACGTACCTACCTATCCAGTACCCATCATAATGTTATTACAATTTACCATTATTGTTTAATCCGTATACTTGACACACTAAACTATGGTCGTGTTCATGAGCATATTTATGGCACTATATAGTATTATTCATTACGTATTAATTGTTTACAGTAACCGGAATACCGTGTGCACTATGTAGAGACGGTGACACGATGCTTGATGGATGTACAATATCTTGTTCTGACAGCGCCAAGCCACTTTTTCATTGTTGTAATAGGATAGTAGTGTGCTCTAAATAAACTTTCTGTCTTCATTTGCAATTACTCGCAAGTGCTCAAAAAAAAATACGCGTAGGACAAAACATTACACAGGTCTTAAAACGCTGAATATCACATTACCTCACACAAATGTAGTCGTATGTTTTTCACATGGAAAAAAAAAGTTTGGATACGGAGAGATTCTTTAAGACTAATAAAACTGTTGGACACTTTTTTTATGCTTAAGAAATAATCTTTCAATGGTACATTAACTACAAGTCTACAAAACTCTATCGATAACAGCCCGTCAATTTCTGGTAGGTACCTACAAGGTTTCAGCTGCCTCGGAAATTCTTATTTTTACTGTCTTTGATTCTCGGTCTTCTTTCTGAAAACCGGACATTTTAGTGACCGAAGATTACACAGGGGACAACGGAATAAAGACACAGAGGTACGAAAAACGGGACGTAAGATCGCCCCATTATATACATCTACTATAATAGCGTTATGGATGCTATTTTTAATTATTTTGATGTAACCCACACATTTTCGACTTTTTAACTTGGAGTGTGTTTTTTGATTTTATGGAATTTGAATTAAATTCTGCGTAATATTTGTATTGGTTTTAAATTTTTAGTACCTACATTTGTGAGGTATCGTTCTATTTTTATGAGCGACATTAGGCTATATATTTTTATAAATCTGTGCGGTATTGGGTCATGTTTGTGCGGTGATGGAAAGTACCGGGGGAAGGACTGCTTATCCCTAAAGCATGTAATGCTATAGTTAGATAAACCGGAAATAAATAAAATTATAAAACATACACATATTATGTAAGGACTAGGAACATAAGTAGTGCCAGTAGTGGTCTAATACAACCCAAAACAGAAAATGTACAAAAATCATCAATTTACGTTTTTCGTTACAAAAAATGAATATTTTTTTCTTTAATTTCTTTATACTATCGAACCACGTCGCCCGACAATAATATCTTTGTTTAAACTTTGTTTGATTTTACGGTGTAGGTAATAGACTAATAAAGGTATACCAGTTCGATAATTTAAAAACTAGTAGTCATTACGTTAAATTACTGGGTGGTATTAACAAATAATAATTAAATCACATCCGTTTCATATTATAATTGGCACAATCGTGTGAAAATAACAATAAAAATATAGGTACATATTTCTCATTATCGTTCGATAAAGTACCTTTACCATTAAGCATTAACGCTCGGAAGAACCCATTAAAAAATACGCTCAACAATTCGTACCATATTACGTAATGATAAATATAATAAAAACAATTTATACGAGCATAAATATTATCACGAGACTTTCAACTCGAATGTACAACTCGAATACCTATCATTAATAAATAATAATTACCTATGATATTATTATGAATAATGATCGATACTCGTACAGAAATATAAAAATATTGAACAGAGACCAAAATAATGAAATTTAATCACTGTACACAATAAACAATTATCTATACTTACGTCTTCCAACCGACTACGGAAGGCTGAGTGTGAATGCATGAGATCGATTATGTATTTTAATTTTTCGTTGGCATTTGATGGCAACGTCATTTCTGCGTATGTTAAACAATACTGTCCCTGAATGCCCAAGTTTTCATCGTTTACTCTTAGACACTGATCGAAGTCCCCAAACTGGTTTATATTTCCGTTCAGGATGCCCGATGGTATTTTTGCTGAAGAATCGTACACTGCAATCAAAATTAAGATATTAACACTCACTCAACTATCGAACGTGACAAATACAGCAACGCAATGTCTTGACAAAATGCCTTGGATGAAATTATTGGTCTGTGGTGCCGAGTGACATGTATAAGTGTATAAATTGTATGAGTTATGAGTAAAATGGTATTCAAATTGTAAATGATGGACTTAAAAAACTGTAGGAGGCAGTTGGTCAATAAATTAGTTAGAGATCCAAGATGAACAATATTAAAAATAAGATATAATATATTACTATCTTACATGGTGTAAAATAAAAAAAGAATTCAAGCAGAGGTGATATTTTAATACACTACTGAGTGTACACTAGAAGTTCCAGATCAATGGGTCATATAAACAATCTCGAGCACAATCTTTTCAACGTCGGCTTGACTTGTGGAGGACTCAAGGGGCCAACTCATTTTTCGAAATAGCGTAAACAATTTTTAGAGTAGTTGTACCTCTGACACTTTTTTTTGGTGGAAGACGAAGTAACTTAATATGGCCACCCTTATCATCGAATACCTACCACGGTATGTCAACACGTCATTGTTAAATCCGTTTCCATGCATAGTTTTTTATATTATTGACTAATGACTGCTGAATGTTAAATAATATGGCAGGAATTATCGTTTGACGTCAACATCTTCGATAAGAACGGAACATGATAGGCGATAACGTAAATCATGTTTAATAATACACATAACTATAATTTTAATTGCTAGGATCTATTTTTATTTTATTTTTTGTTCACTTCAGTGGAAAAATTATGCATAACAATATTTATAAATTATTATTGTATTAATAATCTTAGCATAATGTATGTTTTCAATGTATGAGACGATTATTATATAATTTTTAATTTATTTTTTTAAACCGTGACACGCGGGTAGTGTTCCATGGATACTATTCATAGATTATTATTTATTATAAAAAATTGGCAATTTTCATTTTTAATTATGCGTTTAGGTATAATAATAGTAATTTGTCCATGGTCCACCATATTAAGCGTAATTTTGCAAATGATAGGTGATTCATATAGTACGTCAATACGTCTCTTGCGCACATTGGAACATGAACTATACATTCGGTTAAAATCTGTGAACGAAACTATCGGCTTTATGAACAAAATATATAACTTAGGTATCGTATGATTATTGGGTTGGACAGGTTGGTCATTGTTTTGCATTATAAATGTTGAAATTACGTCAGTGTGCAGTATACCTTTATATCATATTAGGCATAATTTGCAAAACACTCAGAAAAAGCGTGAAGGTTTTTTTAATATTGTATATGCGGCGTACGTAAACATGCTACACCGCTTAACGTCAATTGAATATTAATAGCTGCCAGCTAGTCGGAACAGGTGGAACTATATAGGCAGGTACACGACGTATAATATGGACACAGGTGTGCATTGTACAAGGAGTATTGTGTGGTATTGTATTTGGTATATAGGTATTAAGCCGAACTTGAAAAATAACCTCCAGTATATTATAGAACGCACGTCGACACTCTCCAATATACCGAGTGGCGTCGCAAATTCCGTCCGATATAATATAATAAAAAAGTACCAGGACACAGCTTCTACAAATTGTAGTTAGCTGTGGGTACCTACTTATATCAAAATAATTTGCAAGACGACCACTCGACGTATTCCTAAAAGGAATATGCAAATGCGTGCATGCCGCATGCGTTTTTATTTTATGCACTTTTCGTCATCAACATAATGTTATCCAAATAACTCTAAACTAAAATGTTTCCGCCTACTTAAATTAAAAACAATTCTGTTTAAAAAATATTTAAGCAAAATTAACTAAACATAAGTATTTAAAAAATGTGCACTGTATTTTCACATTGAATTCCTACGATTCATAATATAAAACACCTTGGAAGTAGTGAATATTTTGGAATGTTATTGTAAATAAATTTTTTTGATTCACACGTCTTAAAAAATGGGTTGGAACAAAAATTAATTTTTTAAATAAACTTATTAAATATGTACTAGGTATTTATAATATTTTGTATTTGTTATCTCAGAGAGATTTTATTTTACAGTTGACAATTAATGGGCAGTTGGGTATAAAATGTTTTAAAAAAAACCCATTTTTTCAATGTATGGATTTTATTATCAAACAATGTAAATAATGTGTTATATGTTATAACTAAAATGTTACAATCATTGAAAAACATGAAAAATAGAATTTTGCAAATAGAATCAGAAGAATTGGAATAAAGTGTGTGGCTTATCTAGCTGCATTTTAAACTAATTATAAAATGCGAATGCATACGGTTCAAAAACCTTTTATTACGAGAATAATAAAGTTTTGATTATTTGATTATAATGAAAGACTAACAAAAAAAAGTGTATTTATTTTTTCTTATTTGCATGGATTTGCACGTGAATGTTATTTTCTTGATTTACAATATTTTTTTTATTCAACGATTCAGACATTATTTAGATTTTAAACTTACAAGGAACGACGAAACCATTTTGGTTCGAGTGTATTTGGTTGTAAAAACTAGTATTGTTATAATATGGTTATAGTCTATGCCCTACGGGTACATTCATAATATGCTATAAAGTTATTAGGCGTTTTAAAAAAATTCACATTCTAATCAGTAATCACGTTTAAGAGGAAAAAATTGTGAACACTTAAGTGTGTAGGACAATTTATTTATTTATAGTTTTTAAGCTATTAAAATATTTGTATGCTTAAAAATTATTCAAATACTTCTATTTCTATATGACTGCACAGAGTATCGTATACAAGTGTTAACTTTCAATGGCGCTCTAGAATTGGTTATGAAAATACAATTTATCTTATTTCTAGTGTTCCCATTTAACACTTTATAAAACTGTATTGATCGAGTTACAAAGCCTATATACGTAGGTACCTACTTACCTACGCTAAACTGAGATATTATAGTAATCGACGTGTTTAAAACAACAACCGCATTCGCAACAATAGAAAACGTGATTGTTCCTCGCCCCGTGCTGCGACGCTACATCAGTGAATTAATTACCTAACAAAACAACATTTAAATAATTTCGATCGTATCGTCGATATTTACTAAAATAACACAATACTGATTGTCCGAAAACACCACAAAATGATATTATCATAAAAATATCAAAGAAACCTAAAATTTGAATTATTTATATTCACTCATATGTATATTATTATGTAGGTGTTTCAAAAGTATTTTTCCAACACCCAGCACCGAATTCCTATTTCCTACAATATTATACCCATGTTAATGATTACCTAGATTCTAAATAAACATTATAATATATATTATATATACATTATAACTCGATTATTCAACCAACATTTTAGTTAAAATACTTTTCATCCGACAAACCATTTTTATTATAAAAACAATTTCATTTACTTCTTAATGCCCATATTGTTAATTTTTCTAATTCTCTTAAATAAATTTGACTGTGGTTCTTGCATAGTTCGTTTGAACTGCTTAACACAGCCATCGGAGGACTTGCGAAAAACAATCCTTGAATCGTGTTTGACAACAATATGTCGTTTTGTTTAACACCTAAAACACACAAGAAAAGAATAATTAAAATGTATTTAGGTAAACAGAAAATATAATTTTGTAATAATATGTATATAATATATAAAACACATATAACATTTCCAGAGTTTTTTTTTTTAGGACCATTTTTCATAAATTCTCATTCGTACACAATCTAAATGTAAAACGAAAACAAACCTAGTCCACGACAAATTTAATATTCATACCTATACTATACATTACAATTACATCTACGTTGCAATATGATAATAATAATAATAGTTTATAAAGGGGACGCAAGTTTGAAGTTAGCTATATAATTGTATTATTATGTGTGTTAGCATATCACTAACATATGTTTATATAACAATATTGTATTATTTGTATAGTCCTATTTATTTAAAACTGAATAGCTCACACCAGTACCTTACTACACGAGTACACGAAGATTTGTTTTCATTTTATTATCAAAACAATTTTATTATTGTATAATAAAATATTTTATACTGTACTCATACCTTTTCAATCGTTGTCCTTTGTACGACGAAGTCGTCGATACAATATACATATATTGTAAAATATGAGTGATAAGAACATACAATTAAATAGTATTTATGTATTGTATTAAAGTGTTCGAGAACCCAAATAATGTTATCATTTGATAATTTCAAACATTTTATTAAATCAAAGTAAAAACATATTTTGGTATAGGTAGTGCATTTGTATTCAACTCATATAATGTGATACAATACTTCATCTGATAATAGTGATAATACCTACCCCTTCTTTTTTTCCGATTGTCACATAACTGCCTGTCACTATGTTTGTACCCAACAATAATCGACTGAATTAAAGCATTCAAAAATATATGTAGCAATTCCAACTTAGTCTTGTTATCGTTCTTATGGTGTATTTGTGTGTAAAATACAATTTCACTCTGGAAATTGTTGGGATCGTTCGTATATAATGATCCAAAAATATTTATATTTCCTCCTAAAAAATTTACAATACTGGGAGAGGGGTTAATGTAAATTTAAAGTTGAGGAATATATAAAAAATATTTTTCTTTATTTAGGATTCGTTATTATATTAATATATAAGGTCAAGTAAATAAATGAGCCTACAAGGTTCATTAAAAATGATTAGAAATAATTGTTATTTACAATTATTGACCTATTGGCTATAGTGGCCCAATGAAATGGAGCAATTGTAAAGTCGTTAATAATTCACACTTGAAACTATTAACTTTATTAGGAATCGATTATATTTGATAGAATAATTAGAATATTCAAAATTTCTCCAGGTACAATTTTTGCATGCTATTTACAGGAACATATGACTCACAAACTACCTACCTCACCAAAATAATTTTCTATCGGTCAATTTTGTTGTAAACATTGAATTTTATTTTTGTATATTCGCTGTGAGTCGTTATTTTTGAAGGAGCCATTAATTGATTGCACAGAAACAAAATAAAGTAAAATAATACAGACAATATTCAATTACCTTTATGAATATTGCATTATCTATTTATAATTACCTCACTTCACCTTATGCTTCTGTGGTAAAAATATTTTGTTAATGAACAAACATAATTGTGAATTACACAAGATCGTATAAAAAGAGAAAATTGTGTGAACTTAATACCTATATCTATATTTTTTACCGTCAATAATCAGTACTGAGTAAGTGTATCTAAAGATAATTTGGAAAATAAACAACACAGACTGAAGTGATCCTTTCTGAACAGTCAAATTGTATTATAAAACGATAAAAATATTCCTATTGAGTATTAATATTAAGCTTTCGATAAATAAGAATCAACATCATCATTATTACAAAAATATTAACTAATTATTTATATAAAACTGTATTCATAAAATATTACAATATTATTTGTTGAGCTATAAACCAAAATGTAATAATTGATGAATAAAATGTTTGTTTTTCATATACAATAATTTAATACATAATTATATTTTGATTCAAATACAATTTGCTATAAATATTCTATTCATATAATAAATATTATTTTATAATATTAATATTTCGGGTCTTAATTTTTAAGTATAATTAGGTAGGCAAATAACTCAACTATTAACTAATCACTAATGATGTATACACTTAAATAAATATTTTAATTACTCTTATAACTATTGATAGTATAGACAGATTAGGTTAGGTTCAGGTTAGGAAATTTGGTAGAGGGAGGAGTCTTGCCTTCTTTATCTTTACCAATAAGATTAAAGATTGGTACCACTCACAAAAAATTAAAAAGAAAACAAAATTGTGTTTTATTAGGTAAAAAAAATAAAAAATTTTCCTGGTTAATTAAAAATTGTAATAATTTAAAATTTCCACTTGAGACAAAAAGTAAATGTGGCCCTGATAATGACCAATTATTTGTGCCGTGTACATTTCAGAGAAGTTTATCTGTCATGCGCCTTTTTAATTTTTCAATGACTCAACCCAAGTATATTTTACTTATATAGATAAGCAGTTATGTACTTATGTGTAAGTCTAAAATGTTAGTTTACGGTCAAATAGGCGAGCAATGAGTAAATCGATCAAATAGACATAAATGGAAATAAAATATTGTTCAGTGATTTGTGATGATCTGAAGGCTATGACATGAAAACACGAGAAGCAGAGTTATAAGTGTAACTGTTGTCCCGAAATTTGGAAAAAATTTACCACTGCTGTGATCGATTTTGTCACGTAATTTAACTATACAGAATGAGCCTGCACCTAGCAAGATTCTAGCTAGCTTCTTAATTAATTAATTTAGTTTCTGATTTTTGAAATGTTTATTTCACTTAAGGACCATAATATAATATAATATATTTAGATTCTTTTAACGACCTTTAGTAATAGACTTGAGTAACAAAAACACTTTTGTTGAAAAATCATCAATTAATTTTCAATGAAAACTAGTAAACAAGTATAATATACATCATATTCACAAGTAAACAATTTAGAACGTTTCGTCTACGGAGATACTATGGATACGTCATGCATTTATTATACCATTTGTTCTATTTTTATGTACCTAATTGTGTAGTCTAAGCTAAGGCCAAAGCTCGGATTACGTGCGTACAATATAATATGTCCAACATATTTTGGTTTAGTTTTTGGCTAGGAACAGAAAATACTAGTTTTACATGATGAAGTTAAGTGACATATTATATAGCAACGACGTTAATATTATACAATTTACAGTTACTTTTTTTTTTATTAGTTGTATAATACAGAAATCACATAACATATTTTTAATTGGATTCAAATTTAATAGTATAATATTATAAAATGTAATCTGTATACTGCGACAAGTTCTTGTCAAAACTCAAAATACAGCGACATCGCATAGGTAAACTCAGTAAAACCGAATAATATTTTTAGACTCGTTTGATCGTTTTCGAAGCGGGGGTCCCCTGCTAGCTGTAAATATTATTTCTGTACGGTCTTTTCTTTTCAAAAATTTTTTATCGCAAGAATCGAAAACTTAAACTTTTTCTCTGTGTCATAAAAGTGACAATTTCATTGTTGGTACTTCGAACCTAGTGTGTGGTATACAAGTATACAATATTCGTGTAGCTTCCACTGATCACACCTCTCCAGCTCGGACACATTTATGAGTGAATAATATTTGATATAATATTTGGGGCATTCGAGAGTAGTGGAGTGTGGACGTACAAGTTGAACTTGAAAATCGTTATGAAATCTGTTACATCACAGTCAAATTTAACTCAAACACAGAATACGATTAAAGTGTTAAAAGTCGTTTATCTGTAATTAGCATTTAGCACTTTTGATGGTTATGGCTATCACTAGTTAATTATTACTGTCACATAGTATGGGCGCATACGAAATACGAATAAAACAAAAATACTATACCTACACAAATGCAATAAATAAAATAACGATGGACAGTAAATAAACAAAATATTTAAATAGCCATCAGCCATATATAAAAAAGCAATAAAAATGTTTTGGATGCATTACCTAGTTGCAATGTTATTGCCTATTAGTAATAGGCTGTATTGCTATCATGCTCATGAATAATAAATTTGCTGAAAACAAATTGTTATAATCGTTGTTATAATAGCATATTAAGTTAATCATATTTCATAAAAATTAATTAATCGGGCCAAGGTTTTTAAGGCTATAATTATAGTTTTAATAAAAGTTAATAATTTATTGTTGGTTTATTTATTGCTGATATTTGTTTTCTTGTTAACACTAAAATGTATTTTATACAAGAGTATTATCATTACGTCATTCTAGTAATCCATCTACCCGTGTCTAGTATAACTTTATCTACCCATACGAGTTCTGATAGTAATAATTACACATACAATATCTTGTGTATAAAATTGAAAATATTTACACATTATTTATTTTAGAGTATCTTTTCCTAAATTATAAAATATTAGAATGTCAAGAAGGCACGACCCCCCCCCCTCTTTGCCACTAGTTTGGTCTATTTTTTTTATGAACCATGGAACCGATAGGGTAGTGACTTAGGTATTACCTATTTTCCATTAAATGTCCTCCTAAATTCTTCCATTATTATTAATTATTATTTATTAATTTTGAATTGATATTATACAAGTTCTAAGATTAATCTTGAGGACTCTAAGCTCCTAGCTCCTACCCCACAAGTTGCGCTTAAGAGTCTTACAGTCTCTTAATTCAGGTAAAAACACCTTCATATATCATATACCTATTATAAATGAAACAACCTATTAACCTTTATATTTGGTATACCCAATGTATAGATGTATGGATGAATAATATTTATTTTCGTAACACTAAATTATGTAACAGATGTATGAATAATAGTATAAGCTGTTGTCAAGCAAATTTTAAAGTAATATTAGATCATGTAGGTAGTTATCGTTGGAATAAGACTTTATTTCAAATTTAAACAAAACATTTTGACTTTTAAAGTATACTTCTAAAAGCTAAAATTATATGATATGAGTATATGACCATATTCTTACATACCTAACACCACTAAATGGTTATATCATTAAATCAGGGATACAACATATAGGATCACATACGCAAAAAAGTTAAGTACGTTTGTTTATACAAACCTTTAAAGTATAAAATAATTTTAGTTATAATTTATTGATTGGTCATTAAATATTTTTTTTATAAATAACGGCTTATTTACTTATTAGTTATTACTTACCTATTAGTTATTACGGTAAACACTAAACGCATAAATAATAATGGGTATCTGGTACGTAAGAAGGACATCTATAAAAATATAAAAACAAGTTAATCACGATTTATAATCGTGTAAAATAATAAAGATGTTTAACGGGCCTACCTAAGCGTTTTTATGGGAAACAATAGAACAGTATAACAGCAACAAGCAAAATTTTGTAATTTGTAAACTGTAAAACTGATATTACGTTTTACTTAGATATCTAAATAATAATAATGATATGTATTTCAGTGTTTGTAATTTAAATGTATAATATACGGTAGTATAATCAATATTTATTATTATTATTCAGAATAACAACAATAACAATATAGTAAAATGTTGATGTAATAACTCTAAAACATATTAAATATACAAACAATATTACGTACAAAGGTCTTAGATTTATAAAAGTATTTATAATAAAGTATACATGGGTTCAAGTAATTCTACGCATTCGAATATTCGACGATAATTTGTTATTTGAATTGAATTTTATGCGGACTATAATATTTTAATCGGCAAGTTTTTATGTAAATAATATAATACGCAAACGAATCGATACAATATTCTGAAGTACGTTTTTAATAGAATGGAAGTGTAGTGTGTCGGCACCCATAAAATATATCACCGCGGACAAATATTAATAGATATTACAGCTATAATTATGTTCTAGATGACTAATGTCGTTTATAGGTTTTTTCTCATAGAATTAATTAATGTTATCAGCATTGTTATATTTAGTATTAAACCATTTTTATCTACAACTGTATGTTGTTAATTGTTAGTTATTACGATGTTGCGTCTAAATTATTCACAATAATAAATAATAATCGTTTTAGAATAACATTATGACATTATAATATGATATTTTGTCCCATTGACGATGTGTGTCTATGCCAAATATAATATTTTTTTGGTGTAATCATATCAATATTATCGTTGTATACAGAACACACTATCCTCGGTGAACCTCGGTTAAAAATACAGAAAATATAAATGAAGAACAATTTGTGCATTATATTTCAATCCAAACTTATAACATTAACATAGATAGAAAAAAGAAGAACGACTACAGAGAGTAGATACCCTTGTAGATATCGCACACTCGTATTGAAGTATTCATTTTTTAATTCGTAAGCAATAATAGGTATTTTTTTTTATATAATAATTATGGATCATTGTTATTCGTTCGTATCATCCGAAAAAATAGTTCGCGGTATTCTACAGAACACTTTTAATTTACACTCGGAAATCGGAATACCTATCTACCTACGTAATCGAAGCTTTTAACTTTAAAAATGTAAAAATATTCGAATAGGTACTTGAAAAAGTATTAAAATATTGGTATAAGGCATAATAATATGATTTTTGAAACATTTGGAATGCGTTTGTCTTACGCATAACTGCATAACCGCACAAGTACATAACATAAAAAACATATTATGAAACAATATTATAATATAATGTACAACTGCTGAGCTGTATGCGTGTATGTATGAGTGGCTTGAGTTCTCAATTAATTGCGAACCCGAACCTTAACTGAATGTGTCACGAGGTCAACGCGATTGTTAACGATCCAGATCAATCGAGTCGTGTCGGCTGCGATGCTGCTCATATCGATATAATCAAAAGTAAGCATAGTCGGTCCTTAGTGATTATTATTGTCATCGGTAAGCTATAAATACATAATATAGTTTACATAGGCGTACTACTAGGCTATTAAATTAGGGGGAGGGGTGGCTGGAATTTTGATATTTGTATGGAAAAATAGGTAATTAATATGGTACGAGGCAACGAAGACAGACTCACCCTCATAAAGTGTCATGAGCTACAACACTATTCATCAGTACGAACTACATTAAATATTCGCAAAAAATTGCATTTGATGTGTATAATTAGAGGTGATTAGGTGAAATCTATAATATTATGGAGGAACCAATCCGACTAAACACACAATCACATACCATAAATTCAAATTATGTTATTATGACTAATAACTATTTTTGAGAGGTTTTTTTTCACGGACTCCGTGTTCTGTTCCGTAATGATTCTATTCGTGAAAAACCCGTTAATAAATATAAAATCTACCGAGAAAATCGACATGTTTTGCGAGACGTTTTTTGCAACGAGGACACACGTCTGTAAATTGCAGCCTACAACAGGTATCGAATAAAGCAATAAAATCGCAAATTGAGAAAATTATAATAATTTTATAATTATCTTTTTATTATAGGTATGGAAATGTTAAATAGCCAATAAAATATTAATTCTATTAAATCTTCTTCTATGCTAAAACTATTACAATTGAAAATCATATAATTACATTTTTGCATTATGCACAATATTGGTACCTACTACTTGTTTTTATTCGTCATGAAGAAAAAAACGATCATCAATAATTACAATGACGTGTTGCTGTAAATTATGATAATTTTTAAATTTGTTGTGATTATAGGCATTATAGTTGCCTATTGTTTTGGATTCCACGCACGATTCTAAAAATATGATCCTGTCTTAGGATTTACTTTTATATCATAGTTTACAGCCAAGGCTGTTACATTCGACCAATTTTTTTCTTAGAAGATTAAAGTTTGATTTATAATTGAAATATTACATTGATAACAATTATATTATGAACAATAAAAAAACGCATCTAGTGCAGATATGGCATACACCTAACTTAACCTTCACTGTGCTCCTCTTTGTTACAAGGTATAGGATGTAGGTATTCATAAGCGGTTAGAAGATAGTAGCTAATATTAAAAACTTTTTTTATTGTTATTAATTTCATTAGTTTTTCAACTATTTAATTAATGGTTATAATTATTTGCATGATAATAACGATACAAATAATATTTACATATTTTATTAAATCTTACTTCGAACATCGAGTTCGAACACACACTCTCTTTTTTACCTATTTTGAACACCAAATGTGGTGCAACAATTTAAGCTATTCAGTTTTATTCCATTTCAGGGTACGGTTTATTTTGTCCGTTTTAAGCTCCACACACTATCTGTGTATATTGTCCGAACTATATACACCGATCATTGTTCACGGATAAATAAAACCGTAGTGTGTGATAAAGCCAAGAACCGAAATTGTGTTAATTTTACGATAGTAAGATACCACAATCGCTATCGCACACACCAAGTTATAAATACAATTGAAACATTTAGGAAGACATTCAGGACATTTATCACTGCTTAGGGATAAAATTCACTTGCAGAAAATATCATTTTTCCGTGTACATAATTAGACACAAATTAATTAAATTCTCTATTTTGTATTATCAAATAATTGCATTTAGTATTTTAAATTATGCTTTATGAACTAACTACTTACGTCTTACATAATATTATATTTTATTAATAATAATAGCTGTATAATATTATGTTATTTTGTTTTATAACGCTGGAAGTAGGCCTACACGGATATTATGAAAAAGAAACGCATTTTTATTTTTATCAATGAAATGCATGCACTATGCAGGTGGCAGTAGTATTTTAGTTATTTTTAAATTTAGGTTCGCACGGTTTTCGGTGTTAACGTTGTTGCCATCGTGCTCGTGGTGCTTACGAACTTGAACAAAGAAAATTGAAAAACGAACATAATATTATGATACGTACAGCACAATACTGTTTGTGTAATCGACTGTGAAACGGCTTGGGCCAGCTTATGTTTAATAAATTAATTTAATTTAGAACCAAAAAAAAAAGTGCCTGTTAAGATAACAAGTTTCACGGGAGAATATTTATCGATTTTCATTAACATTTTTCATGTGAAGCATTTTTTATACATCATGTTCGTGAATTTCTCGTAAGTTTTTACGAAATGTTATTGCTTCATTCGCCTATAATTATTTAAAAGAAGGCCTTGATCGAGCGGTTATTATGATAAATTGGTTATAGAATAGTTTTGAACATTTCTGATTGTGATAACGTCATAATATGGTGATATAATTATTATTACATAAATAATAACTTGAAAATTGTGATCTGATATCTGAACTCGTTGTATACAAGAACATGATATTATAATATGTAGGTATACAAAGACTTTTTGTGTTAGTTTATATTTACGTCAGTCGAGGGTATTGTTCATAATATTAACATTTTAATGATATCGTTAGTTCACGGTATTTTATATGTTTTTTTTCCATTCATTTGCCTCGCTCTATAACTGTGCAATATAATATAATATAATGTTTTGATTTTTAAACATATCAAGAGAGTGTCTCTGCAGGTTTGTCCTAGCACTAGCTAAAGCTACGGCCCACAGGTTATAGCTTGTTGGCAACTATACTATTTTAGGTTTACGTATGACTTCTTCTGTATGTCTGCCTCCCGTAACTTTTTAGTTTACATTTTTAAACTACCTATTAAATGAATTTAAAAATTCTACTCAAAAATCAAAATCTTATCACCGATGAAAAAAAATCATACAGATTTAGAAAAAAAAATAGATTAATGATAAATGATAATAACTCACGCTATAATGGCTTTATATTATTATTAAAAACGTTATAATAAAAATACTTTTTTAGGATAAATTTAGACTATAAATTTAACTTTAAAATCTCAATGTTATTCATGTATTCAGTGCATCAAATGTTTGTTTTATATAATTGACCTTTTTATTAAAAAATTTAAATGACGTAAAAATGATTGATAATAATAGTACCTATCGAAATATTTCTTATGACTTTAAACTGTGTTATTTTTGTTTAGAAAATGAGTTATAATAATTATTGTTTTCAGGAACAATTCATTTTTAATATTCCAAAAATATCAATGAAACTATTTTATAGTCTTTTCTTTGTTTGCATAATAAAAATTAATTTTCGAGAAAACTATTGGTACATAAATGTTTAAAAAAAGGTGACTGAAACAATGCACAAAAGAACTATGCAAACTTTATTACCTATCCATTTTGGATCATTTTTTGTCAGCATTTAATTCGAGCAGGGCTCACCATTATTACAATTTGAGATGAAATCAATGAGCACCCAATAAATAAATAAAAATCCTATTTTAGGTGTATTTACACATTCGTCTAAACTCTAAAGAATATACTGAATATAGTATATAAATAAACACGAAATATACAAAAATATATACTATCGTTACAACAAACCAAGTTGAATCGGGGTCGGTTCGTCGCCGATCGTGTCAAAAGCGCATTTACCTAAATTTTTTTGCAAGTTAGTGCCAGGTAACAGTTAATATTTTATGATATTATATAATAATATTATGTTGAAATTTGATCAATAAAGATAACAAATTTTTATAATTAAGGGAACGTCGATTTTCATAATATGTTGGTGCGATATCGATCGATACGTCATCGTCTTGAGAAAAACAACTACAGCAGGAACTATAAGAACTATCTGAACAAGCTTGGCCGAGAGACGATCACTCTTCATACAGTTTGGGCGCAAGACTTTCGCTCTTAGTACACGAGACATACGTGATCTATAGTAAAATTGACGATAATAATATTAATTCGGATAGCGGCGGTTGTGCCATAATGAACAGGGTATCAACAAGGGCAAGGCACCCATCAATCAGAACCAGAAGGGTGGATATATCATAAAAAATAAACTAAGAACCAAAAAAACCAATAAAATTTCTTTTATTAAATGACAGAAAATAGATATACAACATAGACTGTGTAAACTACATAAACTAAGTACCTATGTAATAATATGTCTTGTAGTATAATGTCATCATTAAAAATAATTTATTATTTTATATGTGTTGATAAAATTACTATCATTTCACATTTGTCTAGGTGGGTGATATTTCGTCCTCTTGCCCCCAACCCCCCTAATGGGCACCCTTGCCAGGGTAAGCGCGTTGGTATAATAACCTAGGCACTATTATTTATTTTATTTTCGTTTAAATTTACGTTTCTGCACAACTATACTAGTACAGCAGCTATAGTGATCCGCGGTGTATTATATTATTTAAGTTCAACGGTCAGAAATAAGGATATAAAAAGTTATTTAACTGTGTACGTGTTTTACAGAGCCGTTGCTGTGTCCTTGGCGTCGTTGTGAATTTGTGATGTAACGTTTGTAGTTTTGTACAACCAGACAAAGCTGAACGTCGAAGTAACGAACCAACAAAAAATATCAAACGATTTTTTTGAGCCCATGTCGTCCTACGATCATTGTGGTGGGAGGGGTTATTCGGGTTATACCCCCCCCCCCCCCAACAATAGACACCCTACTGACGGCCAAATGTCTCCGAATGCTTCTCTCTCACTCTCTCGCTCTATCTCTTTCTCTCTGAACCCGCTGACTCGAGTCGGGATTTTTAATTGTATCTACTGTGTTGTAATGTTAATACGGATTTAAGCCGACTTAAAATCGTCATATATGAGTATATATATATATAGGTGGTAGTAAACGATTAAATATTTATACTTTTTATTCAAACAGTTAATCACGGTCCAAAATGACATATTATATTTTTATTATTCTACATATTATTATAATAGATAATTTGATAAAATATTAAATTAATTATTTGTAAGATATTAAAGCATCGTATAGTTCAGTTTATAATTGCATTAGTGTTATTAAATTCAAAACATTATACGTTGTACTGTTGTAGGAAGCTCATAAATCATAATTCATAACCAATATACTATTATATATTAATCTGGCCCTCGTTGTCTGTGACGTTTTTTCGTTGCCCAACTACGATAATTAATGTATAAATTGCTTCATTATCCACATCGTTCTGCCATTGAAAAATAATTATTAATTAATCAAAATAAATCATAATTTTGTTATTTATAAAGAAGTTGATTTTTTGCTTAGGGTTACCCTCCACCTTTTATAACTGTATTTTTTGGTCGGATATTTTATTTGTATTGATTAAAAAGAATTGAAAAAAATTCTAGAGGTCAACCGTTGCATGGCGGTGAGGTTTAACGTGTAGATTGTGGCTACCTATTGCCAATATAGACATCACTAATTCCGAAATAGCTCTCTTAGAAAAACAGAGATATGACATTATCGAAGTACATAATAATAATGAAAAAAAAAAAAAACGTAAGAAAAACCAGATATATTTTTGACCGAGTTACGTAATTGAAACTACGACCGAGTCCATTCGATTAGCAGTTAGCATTTGAGGAGTGTGCTACGATAAGGTAAAATGCGCGTGGCATGATGAGAATCCAACTGTCGATGTATCGTTAATTGCTATTAATTATAGAGGAACATAATATTATGAATGTTGTTTTCATTTTAAGGGGATGTCTTACCCGAAAGACGTGTTGTCTCAGTTTTAAAACCATTCTACATGGCCAATTTGAAGCATAACCAATTTTGTGTTCTTCGGTTTTAACTACAGTATTGCAGCGAATTGACATTTAACCACATATTATTTATCAAACTTAAACAGTTAAACGTAACAATATTGTCTGTGTTCTTCGTCGGTTACGCACGATGTTTTAACATTTTAACGAATTATAAGTAATAAGTACCTATTTTTTAAATTTCAATATTTTACATACTCATAACTCGTTCAAAAAATGTAAATATCGTAAAAGCTGACTTACAAACCACAGATAATGTTTTTGAAATTAATACTTCATAGGTGATAGCGGGTGATTTAACACTTTAAAAAGTTCAACGTCAATAAATTAATTTAAAACAGTACTATTATTTTTGTTTATACTAGATTTATACATATCAAACATACGAACATTTACCTACTGGCTATTACCCTATACATTCTTATTATTTATTATTTAAGTAAAATATTTTAATTTCAATAAAAGTTAAATATTAATTTAAGCATTTACTTCTGTCGTGAGTACTAACACACACACGTGAGTGTTTTTTATCTTAAGTTTAATAGTAGGTCCACTGACTGTCCGACTCTATTATTGTTAAAGCTATGACAACAACAAATTGGTACTTTAAAACAATTTAATACGTTTGTACAGACGGAGACAACACTCACGGAATGTTGATCTGACGTCCTCTAATAATATATTGTAGGCAATTTTAATTTTAATGAAAATTCAAAGTAATTCAATTTTCAAGGGCTCTATCGTGCTCATTGCCGTTATGTTGATTGTTGCGTAAGTATACAGTTATAGACAATTCATTAACAAGAGTTAACTAACGAGTAGATGGCAAAATGCCTTTTACGACCACTTCTACTACGATTTTGGATCTAAAACAATTGTCTCAAAGTCGAAAGAGTAATTTTTAGTAATACTGCCTAAGTATAGGTACAATAAGTGTACAACTGGGTATTGTAATAAAAATATAACTCATAATATTATCAGTTTTCCAACAAATTATTTTAGGAGGTGTACAAATGTCAGTTATAAAAAAATCATTTTTTTTTTCATTTCCAAACAGCTGTACAATAGTTGTCATGCACTATTTCGGAAAATGGATGTCTTCGTATCCAAAATATTGTTTGCTTTAAATGTGGTGGATTTTCACCTTAAATAACATCAAAACGAATATGTCACGTGTAATCACTGTTATACACAATATATTGCATTCATTGTTTGTACATGTATACTAAAAATAGTGAGGTACATAAGACACATTAGTGTACCTATACTGTAGAACGTTCTCCCAAAAATTTAAGAAGACGTTAGGAACTTGTAAACAATTCATATTTATCGAATTCGATTTAAATAATTTCACGCAACGATTACGTCGATTTTATTTATTATTGCGTACCGTACCGTTATTATTTATTATCGAATTGCACGCCAGTCGGCCAATGGAGTTATCTATAATCCGACGACGGTTTGTTTTCACACGCCCGGCCGACCTTGAACCCGTTGGAGCTACGCAAAATATAATATAAACACGTAATCCGTCATCTGTGCACACAATTTTATCGAATACCTACAACCTACGCTAAACAATATAATATTACTGACGCTGTTCGATTGCTTTCGAAATTTTTCAGAAAAAACACATTTCATACTATGAGCGCGATTTTATTATATTAAACATTTTTTTACTCTACGAAACCATTATGATGAGACGTTGTTATGATTAGTGTTATATTTTATTATAATGAGAAACAAAAAACTGTAAATAATGTAATCGTACAAAATCTCGACATTTTCCTAGAATGACATTATCGCAGTATGGGAAAATGTTCAAAACCCAGAAATGCAGAAAAATGTACAGTGATTTGCGTTTTTTATACATCGGTTGAAATTCCGTCTTCGTTATATTTCACCGCTTCCACGTACAATAATTTTATATACTTCAGCTGTAATAGCGTAATAATAATATAATAGCGTAATATATTATGTATTATATGATATTATGCAGTATATACAGTAAATTTAATATTAGATTGCTTAGAAGTTGTTTTTTTTCTAACGAACAATGAAAATGTACAGTCGGTATAATCAAATACAATAAGTAATATGCAGGGTGATTATTCATTAAAAATTTACTAATCTCGACGACTTGAGTGAAGTAACGTTACTTCAACGGTATTTTAAGCCTTAATAGTGATTAAACAGTAGTAGCAGTCGAAATATTATACATTAGACATTTAAGTAAACATATCATTTTATTAAATTATTAAATTTTATTATTTTCATAATATTGTACCAAAGCGTCCCCAAGTACAATAAGTGGAAATTGCTCTGTTAAAACATGTTTAGCAATTCTATTGGAAGATAAAATAGTATCTTGAAAAAATCAAGTACCTCCCCAGGGCGACAATTGAGTACGTAATTATATTTCAAAAAACGTTTACCATTAAACCGAATCAATATTATAAAAATGAATGGTTTACAAATTAAAATACATAAAACCAAAATGTATTAATTTCCAGCACAATTTCGAACGATCGTCGTCGTTGCCTATTCATATTGCGGTATTAGTGCTTTCGTATTTCAATGCCGTTATCTTTTTTAAACTGGTTCAATCTAAATATACATTTTTCACACACAGATATCATGCTTCTATGAGTAACATAATAGTTTATGACAGCGTGGAGCAAATTATTATTTATTATTCATACTCTTTTTCTTTCATAACATTTCTTTCAGAATTTTGCCGCCGCCGTGACGGTTCTCCAATCTTCCCGATTCTGGACTCTATCTTCCCAATTCGTCACTTCCAGTGTTTCCAGATCCTTCTTCACTCCATGTATCCATCGATTTCTTAGTCTCTCTCTGGGTCTTTTACCCGTCGGTTACCATTCAGTTGCTGCTCTCAACTAGAATTTTCAGCTGTTCTCATCTCGTGACCGAACCATTGTAGTCTAATGTATACGTCATGTACTCTTGGCTTTTAATGTAGCTCGTTAGAAACGGTACCAACTTTGGTGGTATCTCTTAACTCTGCTTTTTTTTCTTCTCCGCCATAAGATAAGTTTACCTTTAAAGACACGAACACGAACCCTATACAGACGTTTTTTTTCCAGTTGTATAGTTGTGGGCTAAACCTCATATCAATAACCTACCAGGGGTCTTATTATAGTCATGTATAATCTAAATTATTAACCTAGGGAACAGTTTTGACTTGAAATATTTATGTAGAGTCAAATATATACCTTCTCCGCCCTTATGTATGTGACTCATCATTTCAAAACTCCAGACTTTTATTATTCATATATGAATATTTAATATCGGATGATGTTATATTTCTATGATGACCGAAAATAAACATTTAACTTGTATAGAATTGTTGTCAATGTGGCCATCAACAAAATACCAACCTTAGTAGAATTTCATATCGGCATATTATATTATAGGTACGTACATTATTCTAAGTCATATTTGGACATGTTTGCAATCATCAATATTCTGCAAATCGTAAATAAATACATTTAACGAATTTGGTAGAAAACCATAAGAAAAACAATTTTAATTAAAAACAATTTAAACTTTAAAATACAGAAATAGAATGAATGTAATATTTAAATTTTGTCCCCAATTATTCATTTCGTTGGAGCCGATGAAAAATTGCGCAACCGTATTTTAAAGAAAGGTCGATCGCGTGCAATCTCATTTCACCGATTTACATAAATTATATAGATACTTGTGTTTAAATAATGATATATTAAACACTTTCAATTGATTAAAAACCTTCAAATAAGTAAAATAATTTAATGAAAAATCATTATTTTTCTTATAATTATCCAATTACTTCAAAGTTTGATTTTCAAACGGCCCCAAAAAATGTTATGTGAGCTAAACTTTTTTTGATACTGGTAAGGAAAACTTATTGATAACCTTATATTCAATCTTCGTACCTTATGAGTATCTTATTCACAAATGTTAGAAATTTTGAGGAATCTTAATAAAATTTGAACTTCAAAAACTCATAAAAAAAATTGTAAAACTGCGTTTTAACAGCTATAAGAACAATCAGAGTGGGCCACTGGGCCTTGTATTACATTGTCAAGTTTATTTTTACTAATAAACTTCATGCATTTTATTTACATATAAATACCACAAAGAGAGTTTAGCGACATTGAAATAATAATTTAAATGTTGGTGATAGTAATGTGAAGTTTTTATAATCATTACTTTTTGAATAGAAATAAAAAAACAAAATTGATTTTTTCAAAAACTGGTGCTTCAAAAATATTTTCTTTTTTCGTTAGCAGTTTTTTGACTACAAAATAAATTTAAAAAAAAAACACCCATCATTAGAACCAATACTCTCCTTTCAGAAAAGACAATTTAAATAACAAAAGTACAAACGAATAGTATGTACACAAAAGTTGAGTAAATAATTACTCCTGCAGACCTACAGGCTTCAATATTGAATAATAGTCTCAACAAGTCTTAAAGTGTTTTTGGGTAGTTTTTGATTCTCTGATAAATATAAAATATATAAAAGTTTAATTGTTAATATAAAAATAACAAATATTATTTTTCCAATGACTTCATCCATAATTAATATTTAATTGTGTGTATTATTTTAACAAATTGTAAATATATTTCAAAAAAAATTCGAGTTCGACACACATGAAGGATATTATAATGATAATAATAATAATAATAATATAATAATAATTATAATAATATGTAATAAATCATTTGGTACCGATGGAATATGCGCAGCGGTAGAAAATGAAAGCCGTTCAAGGAAATCCAGCCTATATCATATTTGTATATTCATATCGGTGGCAATAAACATAATATTATAAACATTACCAGAACTGAAATAGCAAAATTTATTTTTATCGAGACAGCGACGTCATCGCATCGTCTCGGGCCAGTATCTCTCGTATTAAATTATGTTATTCTGATAAAGTATGATAAAAGATAAATGAGAAAAAAATAATCGAAACCGCACGTGCATTAATGAACGGTGACATAATTAAATCAAGGTTATCGCTTTCACGTCGAGGCGAAAAAATCGCAATTGTAGGCGTCTGTACAGTGTACATTATAGTAATTTCAGGACTCAAGAGTTGGGTATGGGTAGCTCTTATAGTCATCATAAACAACCCCAAGTAACCTATAATAGTAAAATTATTTTTTTCATAAATATTTTATTTATTTGACAATACTTTAGAAATTAGAAACAGATATGAAGCAAATCATAAATGATGGTTAGTCAATATCCAATATGTATTGATAATTTTAAATAATTAAAATCGTTAAATATTTTAAACAGCCTAAAACCAATTAAGTAGATTCTGAGTAGAATGATAAATGTATTGATTTTAAAATGATGTGTATTTGTTTTTGTGTGTCCCCATTAGGAGCAATAAAAGTGCTTGGATTTTTAACTTTAAAATTTTTTTTAGTAGAAAAACAAATCTTTATGGTTCTTTGAGAAGTCAAAATTAAACAATTCCAAGTACTTAATAATTGTAAAAAAAAAAAATTATGGAAAAAACGAATTTTTAAGCATAACCGTTTTTTGACAAAATCGATTTTTTTATTTGATTGTAATTTAAAAACAAATAACAGTAAATATTTTAAACCCTTACTAAATATTATCATACCTACAAATTGTATACTTTTCTAATAATTATTTTATCTCTTTTTACGAAATTCATATAGATATTTGACGTCATCGATTTATTTTAGTATTTTGTTCCACAATTATCAATGCAAACTGAATACAAACAATTTCTCAAAAGTTATTACTGCAACTATTCACAAATACTAAAAGTAATAATATATATTTTGTAGGAACGTTTTTTTTTATAAGCATTCTGCATTTGAAGTTAATAGTTTCCAATTGATATTCTTAAAACTCCTTTCATCATTATTTATCTTCATAGTTCATAATAATAATATTATATCAATATAACTGCAGCTTAAGTCGTTGTGATGTTGGTAAAATTGCATGAACAGGAAATGTGTGAAACAACAATCTAATTTGATGACAATATTATTATGATAATAAATTGTTATTTAAGGCCTATAATTGGGCACAGACGGTGGACGACACGATGACTGGGCTGAAATCAGATCGGCAAGGTGTGCAGTGTTAAAGAGTGTGGAAAAAGTAAAATCGAAACAAAACAAAATTACATAACGTTTGCAGGTCATACTCCGCGTGGGTAGGACAAGAACGTTGTTATTATTGTTTTGCTTCTATTTTTTTCTCGGTCGCCAGAAATTGAAGACGACTGCGGTTTTGCATATCATTATTATTTTTATTACTATTATAACATCATTACACATTTACGCGCAATCCGTATTCCGTATAGGTATACCTATTATGTTATATTATTATATGTTGGGTCTGAATAAAATTGACGCAAGTCACGGTGCGCGAGAAAGTAATTAGGCCACTGCAGTACGGTATAATATTATAACCTATTACGATTTACATAATATACAGCGTGATTATTTTATCGCGCAAAACAGTCGTTTTTTGAGTGCAACATTTTTAGCATAATATTATATTAGTACATTTATTATAATATATCTACTCCGACAATTTTCCGTTCGATATTCCATTGTTATAAAAACGAATTCTCAGAAAAATATTCTGCTTCTGAATAATATCAAATAAAAAACGTAGTATTGTGTTGTTAGTTAAAAAAAAAATCAAGAAACTTATAAAATTTAAATGATAAAATATTGAAGAATTTTTCGATAAAAGTATGTTCTGAAAAATACATAAACTTACAGTTATTTTGATAAAATAATCACCCTGTACACATTTATTATAATGCACACGACTAGTATCGCGTAATGAGATGTTACCATAATATATTATGGGCAAACGTCAGACAGAGATTTAAGCAACTTTGTGGAAAAAAAAAATCACAACGGCCGATTACGCGATAATTCATAAAGATCAAAGCCTAATTATTATAAACGGTGCGAGAGTGTGTTTTGAATTTGATGGACTGCAATTATTCTAATTATATATTTATATGACTCAAGTCTGGTACACACGAGGTAGATAAATACTTACAAGTCACAATGTCATATGCAGTTTGTTACGTAGGTACGTATTACGGTTTGGCGAACCGTCGTCTTTGCGAAATCCTCATGTCATTGCTTCGACATATTGTACAGTGTAGGCATTATTATACGTACAAGTTATTATTTATTACGATGTACGAGTACAACGATACGATAAGGCGCTGCCTTCAGAAAAAGCGTCGTCGAGGGGATCGATGAACACATTTTTTTTATATAATAGGAATTGCAAAGTCCACAGAATGGCCAATCCTGCAGTGGACGTCATATTATCGGCATGTGTATACAGCCACATTCAACAGGTCAATTATTTGTTGAGTGTGGAACAACGTGACAGATGAACTTACTGCTCGAATGAAGACACGATCGTCGGTGATCAGTCGGTTAATATTGACAATATTTCTATTGGCTTGTAAAAGTTCTCGGATTTTATAATAATTTGAATGTCACACTCAAAAGTCGTGACTTGTGAACACGGGCTCATATACACATAAGTAACTTTCCACGTTAAACCTAGCCTATGAAATGTTGGTAAAGTTATTGATGGCCGTATCTATAATTGACGATAATATACCATATAGGCAGGTACCGGCTATATTTTGTTTGCAATTTTAACGGTAATTTAATTAGACATTTTACAGGTAATAAGATACTTTTTTTGATGGATAGAATTTCTTAATTAACCGAAAAATGTGTAAATACATCATACTTTTTCCAATAATTACTGTTTTATTATCGCTTAAACTGCTTAAAGCTTTCAAAATAGGCAATAGCGATTTAAACTAATTTATAGAATATTATACGATCATGGAACGAGTTTGCCTCGTATATATTCCTTTCATTCGCAAGGAGTGCGAAATTATTTTTTCGCAAATTGTATATTATTATATTGTAAAATTATTATAGCTGTAGTCTGCGGGTGATCAAACGTTTATTTTCTCTCGAATCGTATATTGAAACAAACTGTTGGTATGGTAGGTACTATAATACACGAGTAGGCAGTATAGCTGTACCTACAGTATACCCATTACATATGAATGGTATAATATGCATGCACTTAAAAGTTACAACGTGACATGTTATTTAATTTCGAAAGTCGACCCGTTTAAAATCGGACAGTCTATTGGCAAAGACTTCGTGTTCAGGGGTTGAAAAAAAACTGAAAGCTTACACCTTAATAATAACATAAACAAGATATCAAAAATTGTATTATTGTACCTCGAGTCAGTCAAACATTCAAATATTACTTTACCTAGTTAACAATATAATACCTATAGCTAGTTAAGTAATATTCGACGGATATAGTTCAGCAGTTATGAATAAAATGGTTTTTTTACAAGCACCCTAAAACATGATTTCTAGTTTTTTCGAATAATTTTTGGGGGAAATAGATCTCAGGGAACTACATAATAAATAACTATAAGGTAACTATATAATATACCCTGCGGCAAACGATATCTTTGCCAGGCAATATAATATAGTACAATTTAAATACCAAATTTAGTGTTGACGATCGAAATGACAATAATATTATAAATAAGTAAAATCACTTGAATCCGTCAATAGGATGACTGTTAAATTTCATTACTTTTTCAAACAAGTGTATAGTCGTGTATAGACACCCATCGTCGAAGTTCTAAATTATCACCTCTGATTTCTCCTTTTCCGAATTTGTATACATTATACAAGGTGATTCTCCAAGCATGTTCATTTCTTTTTTGTTCTTTGATAATGCATTTTTTCAATGAGAACTAAACTCTTTTGCTGTAAATTGTTAAATATTTGATTTTATTGAACATTTTGGTGAACATATCTAAATCAAAATCCAAACGAGGATAGTTTCTGAGTTATTAAAATGTATATACTAAGAATAATAATACTTAAAAATGGTTTTACAAAAATATAAACAATACGATAATATATTTAATAAACATATATAATTATTTATTACAATAATTAATAATTTACAAATCATCATAATATTTAGACCCCATGGTCCCATATTTTTTAAATCTATTACCATGGGGCATGAATATATTATTCTAAGTACAAAAAGTTATAAACTAACTAGTTGTTTGAACTTCGATTTCGATGCACCAAGATTTTTAAAAAGGTCATCTAATCGACAACTAGAAAGAAAAAAGCGTTAGTATCATTTGAAAAATAAGTTGTTATCGCCTTAGGACACTCCTTAAAAGCTTAAATGGTCCAAAAAAATCGAAGTAATAATGAATGTACACTTAAAATGCCTATATGATTATCGGGATATAAGTCTATGTATGATTGGTATCAAATTAGAATTTTAATAAATTCATTATTTAAGGCAAAGTGGAGGTGAGAATACTTGGTAAATTACCCTTCAGTTCTTAACTCCTCTCCAAAACTATTTACTTTATAGTCCAAAAAATGGAGACGTTGTAAATATTTTGGTGTCATTTTAGACGGAAAATTAATCTTTGGGGATCCTTATGTATTAAAATACATCCTCAAATCTATAACATACTTTGTTATCAAACATTAAAACCTATATATCCTTTCTATAAATAGAAAAACATTCCTTAGTTAGAACATGATCTTTACTGCGTACAAGCAAGTTCATTGCTCTCTACAATTTGTATGTTTCAGCCTCAGGCTATTTCTGTCTGGAGAAACTGTGTAAAAACGTACAAAAACTGAGTATAGACTATTCAACCCAAAGTTTTAAAAATAATTTCAAATGCACCAAGGTTCGTATGACACAGAGTTCCCTGTGTGGACTTCAAAATATTCATATTTTATTTCAGACGCTAACACAATCTTTTTACTACCTACCGTCTTTAAAATTCATGCGGAGAACTATATACAATAGAATAAATTTAATAAACGTGAGATGCCTCAAACATGGACGTCCTTGAGACCATCGCTAGGGAAAAATATAATAAATAATTTTTAAGTTTAATTTAGATGTAAGCCTTCTCACTATCATGGTACATGATTCTTTTTATTTTTTTTTTTTTGTATACCTATTTCATAATTTTAAATTTATTCGAAATTTAATTTTTATCTATTCCTACATAAACATTACAAATGTAATATTTGTAAGACTTGAGTTTAGATCAATTGTCAGTAAAGCTCAATTAAATAATATATAAAAAAACATGTACTGCTGAACAGCAACTAGTATTGACTATTAAACTTATTATTATTATTCAGTCTGATTTATCAGATTCCGGATTGCTATCTTGTCGTTTTCAGATGGTGACTTTTTTTAACGTTGAAGTTCTCAGTTGAAATAATCCAGTTGAATTACTTAAATACCTATTCATTTTTTAATTTATTAAAATGAAATGACTAGCAAATGTTTTAATTATTTTTAAAAAACGTGTTGCTAAAGGTATACCAATTAAAGAAGAGATTTAGGTAATTTCGTAATCACGAGTAGAGGAGGAGCTAGGAGGAACAATCTACCCATAACATTATTTAGCCCCCCCCCTAAAAATCAATCAGATATATGGACCCAAATAAATATACCATGAGAAAAATATTTTTCGTTTATTTCATCAAAATAACCTAGCGTCTTAGCCACAAAATGTTGAACCCATTTGCTTTTATGGTTAATTTGTAAACTGTATACCTACTAGGCGGTTACGAATATTAACATACATTTTTATTATTTTATTTACCTATTCGTGTTTGTGATTGGAAGAAACTAAGAAGGAGTAGCTATTAGTAAGTGTGTAAGACTACAAAAATTAGAACTCTAGTTCCACTAATTAAATTCGATACCCTCTCCAATAAAAAAAATGAATTTCTCGGTGCACGAAGGTAAGAAAGAGAAAGAAAATGAGAGGGAGAGAGAGACATATATAGATATATAAATAATAATAACAACAACAAAAACAAAAAAAATACATACGCACTATACGTGTAAGTCTAATATGTGCGAATGTGTGTGTGTGTGTGTTTAAAATAATATTATGCAACTTTTTAGTAGGAGTCGTTGCATAATATTATTATAACCGATGTATAGGTATACGACCGCGGCAGCAGAGGTTTAAAGTGCATCGGAACTGGATGACCTTGCGTAGGTATGCCTTATATTATAATACACGTATAATAATATATTTTTTATATTAATAAGAGTGTACAACCTGTGTATCATTATTAATGTACGCAGATGACCGCCTGTGCGCTTGACCAGACGAGTTTTGTGTAGAAAGCACGCCGCGCCTAAAGTGAAAATATTTTAGGCTTACCTTCTTGAGGGTCATTGTCGATTTAAATAAAAAATGCTTTAAACGTTTTTGCTTTTTAGTAGTTTTTACCATCATACCAACCTGTCGTTTTCGAAAAAAAAAATCGAGTTCACTGCACCAACTGCAGAGATTCTCCACGAGCATATCGCCATTCCCTGACGGTATAGCTAGGTGCTAGGAGCATACGTATGTAAGAATTTGTCACTAATGACAAGACATTACTCACAACCAGAAGGTACGACTATTGTTACGATTGAATTAACAGCGACATTTTTAGTTAGCTCTACTTTTTCCAGTTTTACCGAGAATAGCGACGAACGTTATTTGAGAGTCTTGCAATATACGTATATTTGTGCAAATAAATTATTTATGTTTAAGAATAATATAACAATCGGTGCAAATAGCCCAAATTATTTCGGAGGACTTAGTTAAAACACTTAACTTATACCTACCTATAAAATGTTCACATCTCATGGAATTTTCAGATCATTTTTGGTTTATTTTCATATTAGAAAGTGAAAGACTTCTTACATTTAAGATTTTGGTGAACACGAAACTGCTGAATAGCAAAGAAAGACATTTAAACTATACATTATTGAGATGATGAGATGTAGATGTAGCATATACATTTTAAGTAACAAATTAATTTGGCTCTATACCTATATAGCGTACCTATACTTAGGTCCTAGGTGCACCGAATGATGCAATTACTCTAATTGATGAGTTCTACAGCTATTCACTGCAGGGAGTCGCCACTCGTCGGTAGCAGTTTTTATTTTTTTAATTTGTCATTAGTTTCATTAGTCTTGTTATCGTAAGTCATAATTTATGGTTTCTAGTTTCTATACGTCTTAAACAGAAAATGGAAAAAGCTGCGATCATGGGTACCTATATGACGCGACATATTATGTTTTATTACTGTCTCTCGGCAAACGACAAACGTTTATGTTTAGACAAAAAACAACTGTTTAATTACGCGGCAGTCTTACTTATGTATAATATGATAATATGATAATGTCGTCGGATTTCGAGTATTCTTTAAAACATTGTCGCTTAGATGCATTTATGAGTCAATACGAATGTGCGCATTATGCACTATGCATCATTAGTCCCTAGATACGCATATTTATATATTTATTATGACTTATGAGATTTCCACATACGGTACACGGATCTGTACTCGAGTACGTGTCAATAACGAGTACGTATAGGTTATAGGTACATCTGTAGTATTATGAATGTGAGTGGCGTGCGTAGTTATGACAGATGAGTGATGACCAGCGAACACGTCGTTATATTATTATTGTATGACGTAGGTGGTAGGCCACAGTGGCGGATCGCGCAACAGGTATTATTATATTATTGTTATTGCGGTGATGGAAATATGCAACTTAAAAATATATCGTATGAGAGCCCTCCACCCCTCCGCTCACCCAAAAATCGAATTGCGGTTATAACATAATACGTAGATAATATGTAGATTGTAGACAATTATCGCGGTGGCACAAGTGCAGTGTATTACCTGCTTAAAATAAATAAAATAATTAAAAAACTGAAATATTGAATTGAGCTGTCACTTTTCTTTATTATACAAAAATATGTAGCCTAGATATTATTTTTAATTCACATTTTGAGTTACTAAATTTTATGTTTAGTGCATTTAACATCATTAAATATGAACACAGAATATTTAAATTACAAATGTAGTGCAACATCTCATATTTGAGCCTTTGGCAATATTTGCTTACTGCACTTTGCCACTTGTAGTATGATAGTGTTTTTAATAATATTAATATTTTAATACATTTTATAATGTAAAAAAAAAATAATAATAATTTAATTTAAAATATTTTAAGGTAAGTCGTTATAGTCCTCTCACCGCCTATATTAAAAACGAAAATATTATAATATTCAATAAATAATATATGCATTTATGAGGTCGGTAAAGTTGTTTCTTTTAGATAGTTTTTAAAAGATGGTTACGAATATTATAATGTAATATCATTAAAAAAAAAGTGATTTTATCATAAATCTGATCAAACGGCATTCATCAGTTGTAAATTTATATGAATTATTATTTTTCTTTGTTCACCATAATGATTTAATTAAATCAAATTCAACTCGGGTATCGCAAATTCCCATTATTGAATAATATTATATTCATTGGACATTCTTCAAATGATATTACGACACCGTACAATCGCAGTAAAGGTATATAAAGTGCATCTATACAAATTACAATAATTATGTGATCCAAACGAAAGTTAATTTATGTTAAAGATTGTAATTATATTCGGTTAGTTGTTATTTATTTTTTTATTTTTTTTTGAACATTCGATCGATTAAACTTTACGAAACAGAAACATGAGATTTAGTAATTACCTTTCTCTAGTGAGATAATTTAAACTGTTTCTATACAGTAAGTAAACCGACTACCTACTGACTAATAAATGTAATATTTTTTTATTTGTCACAATCAATGATGCATCGTTCAAAACAATTCGTTAAATATACGTTTTATACGTGAATACGTGATGTAGGCAGGTATATTATGTCGTAATATTTTATTATTACTCAGGGCATATACCATATACGTACGATATTCAATGTCAGTGACGCTTTTAATTATATTGTTTTCGAGTAGGCAAACATTTTCGAAAATGACGCTTATACGCTATGGAATCGATTGTAATAATATTTACACTCGCGGGATATTATTTAACTGCTTTAGGTACAACGAATGTCGAATACAGTTTTGATAATGAAATTATTACCGACCGCATTATTACGACCGTTTCCAGTGAATAATTTATTAATAACTAATAAACATTCACTACATAAAGCACAATGAGTTTGTTGTACAATAATATTAACTGCATAATTGGGTTAGGTATGCGTTATGCTCGTCCGTCGCACCTAACTCGTGTTATGTTATACTCTGACTCGAGTGTTTACTGATTGTAATATATGCACCAGTCACCTGTGTGATTTTTAATTATAATATAAAAAAAAAAAATTACGTCGTCGTCATATATGCGATATGGACGTAATTATATTGAGTGACACGCGTGGCAATGACCAAGCGTTTAATGCCTATGCCTATTAACCTATTACTAGCTAAATATGGGCTGTTGGGCATACGTTTATTATCAAGTTGTAACAGACAGCAAGTGTACATAATGTAATGATATATCTTGCACAGCGTGGACCACAATATTATGAACATTATCTTTCACCCACTGACCGCTAGAATAAGTTTTCATATGATTGGGTGAACCAATAATTTACCCACTTAACATATTATTTACTAACAATTTGAAATATTGGAAAATACCTTCTAGGAAACAGCTAGGAACACAATATCAAATTTATCAATGTTTTTACAACAGACTTTAAAAAATATACTTTAAATAAATACCAGTGATAAAAAAAAGTAAAAACCCATTTTTTAATGTAGATATACCAAACATAATTGTTTTATCAGTAATGCAAACAATTGTAAGTATCTATGTGGCTATGTGTTTTTTTCGAATATTTTACCTTTTTTTTTGGTACCTACATATTTCAATAGGTATTTATTGTTCTTATAATTTGTTAGCTTTTCACGCATCATCTATTGTGTAGATAGGCGTACTACCAAAAATGCCATTAAAACATTCCCGAGCTTTAGGACTTACGTAGGAATTACAGACATTATTACAGCTACCTATACTGGCTACCTACTTTGACACTCGATGAAATTAAGTTGTTTTAATTATATTGGAGTTCAGGTGAATCGAAAAATACCATATAAATAATGTATAATAATCGTGGCTCACCAATAATAAAAATAATATATAAGTACAAGCAGTTGGTAATTGTCCTAAATCATATTTCAAAAAGTTATTGACTTGTTATAAACGCAGCCAGCCACGCGTATATATTTGCATAACTGCAGATATGATGAGTATTAAAATTCTCGACGGAATAATATTTGCTGTTGTATAATAAAGGGTTATGTCAACGGTGTAAATAACCGTGTAACTCTTGACACTAAACCTGTAATACGCCTATCAAATGAACGCTAATAAAACATTAGTTTGTTTTTGATTGTCAGCTGCTTTGGTAAATATTGTACGCTGACCGCACTTGGTCTGTTTTTTAACCAAAAAATGAAAAATAAAAAATGGATCCAAGAGCTAGCTTTAAATAATTTTACTTGTTGTGTTATAATTTATAATACAGTGTGATTCACCAAGCATATCAACCCCAATTTTTCATTTAGTAATTTATTTATAATATTATAATCCTGAATTCTGAATTTTGGAACATAGAAATATACTTAACGGCCATATTTTTAAAATTTTGAGATTTTTTTACCTTAATTCTTAAGGATAGTGTCCTGTGTCAATACAAACTTCTGTTTTCAAATAGGAGACTTCTTTTTCTATTGTAAATTATCAAGTGGATAATTTTTTTTTAAATTTGCATGTGCATAATTCAAATTTGAACGAGTAATTTTCCAAACATTAAAATGTTTATATTAAGGACAGTGGCCTTAAAAATAGTTTTACAACAATTTGAAATAGACATGATATTGGATCTAGGATTTATTATACGTCATGGACCATTTTTATAAATTTTAAATATTGATAGTTTATTATTAATTACTAAAATGTTCAAGTCACCATAGTATTAAGTACCTATTTGTTTTGCAAGTATCCAAACATATTTTATGGACCGTCTCCATAATATAAGCACTAAGCAGCACACTGAAGTGCCTATATTATTCCACTTCCGCATAGGTAGGTACAACATATTTTATTCAAATCTACAAAATAATATTATTTGATTCCAATAATTTTTCTCACGATAGACTGGTAGATACTATATATATTTGCTAACGATAAGAAATAAAAAAATCATTAACATTACAATTTGGCTATTTTTTCTTATTCCTTTCTTATCACTTCACACGCTAGTTCATAAGAAATAATTAATTATATGACTTTAAGAAGTAGTATACCCATATATTTATAATATATATATACCTACCTTTATTATATTATACAAATAAATGTCCGTTGCACTGTATACAACTGTAGCTGTTTAAGACAACAACATCTGAATTTTAGCTTACTTAATTATTTTATATACATAGGTAGTTTAAAACTTTAAAAATATTTAATAACACGTTTGTCGCATTATCGCGTTCAGTTATTGTACTCAATGACATATTTTATGAATTTTTAATAAGTTTAAATAATAATAAAAAATTGTCTACCTACTAATTTAAGCGACTTAAAGAAAATTAATCGGCACATAGGTAGGTATAATATATTATGGTATTTCGTTGATTGTGGAATTATTGGACTGATAAAGAAGTGAAAAAAAAATGATAAGTGCACGTCATATATATACACATAATATATGCACTGCAGACCATATTGCACGATATATCACGAATTTAATATACATATAACAAAAATAAATTGCAAAATTGTACGATGAACGTCCAATTATATTGTCATTTAAACAATACAGACCTACTGAATCGCAGCTTATACTACACGGAAAGTCGCCAGATAAAGCCAATATGTTAGGTTCTTGAACAGATCCACACTAAAGGCATGTCTTCCTTTTTAATCATTCAGGTACCTTTACATTTATTTAAAAGTTAGTGTCCAGAACAGGTAACTATAATGTTTACAAAAATACAATTTGCTAACATAGTAAAATGTAGCACTTAAAGATAAAAAAAATCAATCTACTAAATTTGAATAGTATATTACGTTAGATAATTTTTCGAAATAATTATTAAATTAAATTTTGTCTTGAAAAACGTAATTTGGTTTATTTATTATCATTGATGAACTAATAGTGCATATACAAGAATGTCTTCACGCTGCACCCAGGCAAGATACGATTTATGATTTTCCATCCATCACAATATTAATATGCACAAATGCACAATGCAGGACGTACCTAGGTACCAACCATAGGTGACCGTGCAGCTGCAGTAATGGTTATGATTACAATGTTTAATTCTGAATCCAAAGTAAGTAACTACACACAAGTATTGATTATATTTAATTTCGAATATTACACCTGCGTACACGCAATAGCTAATTGATCTGAGAGAAGTGAAAATATATATTATTATTTATGCATTATAACGGACTTCTTGCCTTGGTTTGTTTTAAGAGTTAAATGTTAAGTAGGTATAACATTATTTGTTGGAGTAAGGTACATACATTTTTGTTACAACACGTTTAATAAGACCGATGAAATATTAAGTTATTTTTACACAACTTATGTAAATGGAGCTTGTAATTTATAGCTACTAATACGAAATTAATTCATGTTTGCCGAGACGTCTTCTGGTTTTAGGCCAACATTAGTTTAATCCCTTTTTTAAATTCGATATAACATATATTATGGTAACGGTAAGACCAATAACATAATAATTATTACTTATCGGGTATGTCGCAGGTGTGGAGGCTTGATAGTAAGTTCCAAATTATTCTCCATTTAAAAATCTCAATATATGTATTTGTGTAGGTATTCAAAGTATTCAAATTTATGCGACAAATGATAACACTTTAACAATTCAATTTCAAAAAAAATTTCAACAATCATATTTTAAAATATTCTTTGAGATTTGAAGAGAAGTAAACCTTGGCGATACAGCTTATTTTTTTAATGGACTAGAGTTTTTACTGTTAATTGTTAAGCAGATGATTTTTTTTGAAAACGTTAAGAAAAATAAATCTAAATAACAGTTCTCTGAGTTATTAAAATGTATAAACACTAAGGTCGAAGGACTTTATAGTCTTAGAAAATACGAGGGAATCTATTATTACAAAATTGTAGTTGTTAATATTTTAAAGCTATTATAATTTTATAAATTAAAAAATTGTCTGAGTCTTAAGTGTAGGTACATATTATGGCTAAATATTTACAAGTATATTTTATGTCTTAAGCATAACTATAAATCAGAATAAATCCCAATAATGGTTAAAATGCATGATTAGCGAATAACAAGTACCTATACCAAGTTTGTAATAATATAATATTAATATCACGGTTATGGACAGTTTGTAGAAACTATAAAAGATGTTGGCGTAATATTTGTAATCCGTGAATATAGATTTATATATAGATACGCAACATCGTTGTTTTACTAGGTAAAAAATAATTTCTACAATTTTTGATTATACGTTCCATACTCGCCTAATACCATAATACATGTTATTAGCTATTACCTAATAAAAGTAATTTATGCACAATAACTTAAATTTGCGAGGACAAATATTTCACTCGGCAAACTATCTTGCGCTGTAAAATGTTTATGTCTCGGGTTACATAATAATGTCATTACGAGCATGAATTACCTATAAAATATTTTCAGAATTTTTGAACCTAAACTTTACATTAAAATATAATTATACAAATGATTTTACCTAAGTGTTCGTACTACAACACAATAAATATTTCAAAAGGAAGCCGTTAAGAAAATTGTACCTACTCATGCCTATACTAAATAGGTACAGTGTGTGTAATTACTTCGACAGTTCAACAATATTCTCTTTGTTTATAGATGTAAGAAAGAGAACGGCACCTAATCAAAAATATAGGTAATTACGGTACATAATTTCGATAGATTAACCCGAAATTATACTAAAAGCCGTTTAAATAAAACGGTACCTATTCATTTAAAAACATGATAGGTAGGTGTATAATTTATTTAAGTGTTTTAATTTGTTATTTAAATTTTGTAACTATGGCATTCTTAACTTAGCAGTTAGCACAATACAAATTTCTATAAAATTGCATGGGTAAGATAATTATTAGATTTAAATAGATAATTACGTCTGCGTTAACAAAGATAGAATTATGTAGGTATCATTTATCTATTGATTATATCTTGTCCTGTATTTTTGGTTAACTTATTCAATTATTCATAAATCAAATTAATTTAACAACCATATCCATATACAGCATATATTATAGCTTATATTATATTTATGTTCTTACGACTTACTTAGATTAATTTAATTATTTAATCATTATTATTTAAGTTCTATCTTACTTAGAATAGATATTTACATTTTGAATTTAATTATGCCAAATATTTGTGTATAAAATAAGTAAATGATGCCCATATTATATATCACTACAGCAAATATTCAAATAAGTATAATTTTCAGGTACGATAAACTCGAAAAATATGATTAAGACGATGTTCAAACCATTATGAGTGTTCTATACAAGTTTAAGGTATTTTAACAATTATTAATACTTAATAGGTTTATGCAACCAACAAAAAATATTTTATATATTTATTGACTTTATATTTTCAAAAAGTAACCAATATTTGCTATTTAACATCTATATAAGAACAATGTGATCTATATTGGCTTAAAATAAAAATTGATAAAAGTAATTAGCCGATGGACTTGAAGAGCAAAAATAAAGTGTAACATACGGTAGGAAGAAGGTAAGTACTAAAATACTGTTTTATTAAAATAAAATAATAAATAATAAATAAAAAAAAAAAATTTGACTAAACTAGAAATGTAATAAATAAAAACGTCATAATATTATTTTATCATATAAATTTGTTTCATAAACGTATGTACACAAAATGTCCATATCATGATTCTAAGACTTATTGGATAAACTATGGGTATAGCAACTCAATTTTGAAAATGCCTGGAGGCGAACACCGTAGTACATATACATATCATATGGTAGGTACTGGGCAGTAGGCACGTTAGGTTTTTTAAATTAATGTATGTTTTAATAAAATTATAAAATTTGGTCATTACCAGTTATAATTTTTTGAAATTAATCTAATAAAAAATTACAGTTTAAATAGTTTAATGACCTGATTATTGAACATCTATATTATAATCATCACATAATTTTGAATTTTTGAAAACATTCTATTTTATGAATCGGGTAAACCTGACTGACGGAATTGTTGATGAAAATGATAGTGTATGATCGTTGCAAAATAAGCTCACAGTATACAATCCATGTGAGCGTTTTGAATTAATTGCCGGAGGTTTTTTTTCGCGGGTTAAACTGGTCAGCGGTTTCGTTTCGTCGTTCGGAGGTTGTTGTCGCTATCGTATTTCACAAATTCACGATTTATTTCACAACACGATGTTGAGCATTGCTAGGTACCTACTATTAGTATGGTCATTAAATTGTTATAATTATTTAAGAAAGTACCTAACAAACACAGAAAACCTTAATTAATATGTATGTTTTATAATAATTATAATACTATTTGAGACCATAATATGTTTTGTTCGCTTTTGAAACATAATACGTCATTGCATCTCAAGAAATGTCCACTAAACAGGTTCGATTGTGAATTTCAGACTTTTGGTATATTATTATAAAAAATGATTTTCCAACTCTTGTACACGCAAATAGACGCATAGTAGTTGCACTCATGTAAATGACTATATTATCCATGCGGTGAGCTACGCGTAACCAAAATCCAACGATATTCTAGCAAGCATGAAACCTGTTTTATTACCGTTTTCGTGCTATACTATCGTATGCGAGATCATCTTGTACCATGTATGTAAATGTAAAACCACGATTGATCACTCACGCTGACACTGCACGACTATATGGAATTTCCACCCTGAATTGGTGCCTAAACTTAAATAATTATTTACTCGACAATATCACCAGGTATATACCAGGTCTATATTGGCGAGTATATTTTATCCATTCAGGAATACAATATTTTATGGTTGAAGGGAAATCTAAGATTTTTTATAAGCTTCTTTAGTCATTACCTACTCTAAAATATTTTCAACATTGATCAACCTACTTATTATTAAATATCATGGTGTTCACGAGTTCTCTAGAAAAATGTGAATCATAGACAATTCGAATTGAATGTGTTACCGGTAGGTATCTATCAAATTGGTCAAAATATTATTTTTTGAGTAAATTTAATTGTAAAAAAAAAATAAACAACCGTACAAGTCCCTACCTAACGCAGAAAAAACTCTGGACACAAGAAGTACCTATACGTCTTATAAACAGGACAACGATGACGATGATCATCGATCGTCTTAAACATTATATATAGTTATATCCTATACACTATTACTCACCGCTGTACATGTCTTTTTGAACTAGAAACGAAACGTTCTTGTTGTCGTCGGTCGACAAAAAAGCGTAACGCCGCTGGTGCTCCGGCTGTCCCGTGGGCGACGAGTCGTTCTGATTGCTACACTCGTTGAATCCGCTTCCGTTTAGGGGTGCGAAGTGTCTGGATTCGCACTTCCGGTGCGCCAGGACTTGTTGCGGCCCGATCGCGACGAAAGCGACTACACACTGCAGGACGGCCAGCAGTGGCCATCGTCGAAATGACACGGACATGATGGTCGGATGTGTCCGAAAACCGTTCGACTTGTGTGCGGATCCAAAGGCGACGACGTGCCCAAAGGCGACGGTCCCAAAACCTACACGGGCGTCGGCTCTGGCGGTCGGGCGAGTGTACCTGCGGACGTGTATTCGGGTATATCACACGATATCAGCACTGCGCGAATGACATGTAATGGTACGTGTCCTAGGTGAATTATGATCGTCGACTGCGGTCGCCTATCTCGCGGCTGACGGTTTTATTAAATTATTATTTTTATAAGTGTTGTGTCTTGCCGTATCGCAGAGAACAATAATTTAGCAGAGAGATTAATGTTATTATGATTTTTTTGTTTTTTTTTAATCGCAATTTATTATCGGGCTTGATATATCATTTATATTATTCGCCGGTCGTACATAGCCGGCCATCGACTGACGTTCGTCAGTTATCGCGGCGATATATTATTATTATTTAGGCGGCGGCGGCTGTGTCTGTCCACGTGCCCCTCTATAATAGTAAACACGCATCTCTTTCACTTTCTTCGGTTCTTCCAAGGTGGACGACGATGCCGCCGCCGCCGCCGACTGCACGTCATCGTCTCATTCGTCGTACACTGCTGCACAGGGCCCCTGTGCCCCAGTATAATACAATATTATATTAAAATAAACATTATTCCGTGACGATTGGCGTTAGTACTTTAGATCGTGGACTCGGACCTTGCGAAACGAGTCCAGCAGCCGCAAGCTAATCTACCTTCGAAAAACGATGGCAAAAAAATATTTTTTATTCGAGAGGAAAAACACATTTTGTTAATAACGTCGGAATGGCGGTGGAGGATACCTAACAACTCCCACCTCCCACGTCGTAAGATTGGCTTCGCCGAGTCCAGGATTTTCGATATTTACACAGACCATATTGTAATATGAGTAACTACGTCACATATCGATGCATACACATGATATGATTGTAGTATTATGTCACGATGTAGGTGTTTGAACAATTCATGATCTGCAACAGGCGTGGATCTAGAAATCTGAATTGATGATCAGAAAATATAATTTTAGTACACAATAGAATATATAGAATATAGATAGTATTATATAGATGAGATTTTAAACAATACATTAAACATTTTAATAGTATTTTATACTTATCGATTTTAAGACAAAAATGCATTACTTATAGCTATTATAAATTAAATGACCTAAATGTCCTACACGAGTAAGTTGTGCTCATAACATGTATAATTAAAATACAGCGAGGACTACGTTTTCGAGCATAATGTACTAAACTGTATCGTACCTAAAGATAGTTCAATCCTTGGAAATTGGTATTACTTAGACATTAGAGACATTTATCATTGAGTCAATTGTTGGTTAAAATGTTAAAATTTTAAGATTCTACAATTTTCTATAAATAAGCTGGTTTTCTAATTTTTGAGGTTTTTCTTAATTTTTTTCTTCAATTTTAACTCAAATTTATGTAATCGTGTTATCTTCACATTATCAAGAAACAAACATTTTATACTTGTCAGTTATTTTATAGTATATTTTGTTTTCGAATTAATATTTCCAAAAACAAATAGGTACTGAGATTGAGATAGTAAAAAATTAATATTAACTCCTTGGCATAGATACCATGACCAATATAGAGCATATTTAAAAGAGAATTCTAAATTACTACTTAACCTTTTTTTAATATGATAGACAAATAACAATGATGTGAAAATATTTTAATTGATTGTAAACTATTAACGTATTATACAATAAGTGAGAACTTCTCGCTGAGAAATAATAAGTACCTAAATATCTTATTGTTCCTATAATATAATTTATTTTTTAATACTACAAATTATATTAGGTATGTTATTACAATGGAAAAGAAACAAATTGATTATTACAATATTACGTCTTAATTTCGTAGGTCAAACTTGGGAATTGAGATGAAAAACGTATACGAATGCGATCTCAGTATAAAACTAATTTTTTTTTATGTTTTGGTATATTCAAGTACAGAAGGGTCATAAAAGCGTTAAGCGTAAAACAAGTGTATAACGCATTAATTTATAGTAATATTATAAGTCAGCATTTATAGATATTTTACTAACACAATAATGTGACCCAAACAATTACGTAATTTGTCCTGCTTTAGGTACCAGTATAATAACATTAAGTTGATAACATTAGTACTTAATTTAGTTCAGAGCACGGTTCGCCGTGTTCTATACTCTTCCATGTGACGAGTTGGGTACTGCTTCTCAAATTCCTTTTATATAATATTCCACTAACCATAGATACAAATATATGATGGTCGCAATTAATTCAATACCTAATGACTACTTATAACATAAACGGAGACTTAAATGCTAAATCCCATCTCCATTAATGGCTCTTGATTCTATCACTCCAGACGAAAATTTACTTGATTCAAGTTCCTTTTCACTCCTTATACCTACTTACGCCCACATAAATATTGTAACTGGTAATAATAATAATTCTATAAAAACCGGCCAAGTGCGAGTCGGACTCGCGCGCGAAGGGTTCCGTACCATTATCTATAAGAACGACAGCAAAATCACGTTTGTTGTATGGGAGCCACCCTAAATATTTATTTTATTTTATTATTAGTATTTGTTGTTGTAGTGGCAATAGAAATACGTCATCTGTAGAAATTTAAACCGTCTAAGTATCACGGTTCATGAGATACAGCCTGGTGACGGACGGACGGACAGCGAAGTCTAAGTAATAGGGTCCCGTTTTATCCTTTGGGTACGGAATCCTAAAAAAGATCCAGGGAGACTTACTAAATTTAAGAATTTAGTCAAAAACAAAAATATTCCACAGAAAATTATACAAACCGATAGAAAGGGCCTAACAGAAAATTAACTTTAATGATTATTTTGTCGGAAAAATTAGTTGTCTGACTAATACCAATGTAATTTTGACAAAAAAACCTTGAATAATTTTGATTATCAAAGGTACAGTATATTATCATTATTTACTATAATTACTATAATTTATGATCCAAAGTCAGATGGTTGTAATACATAACAAGACATTATTATAATTGACAACAGAGTACTTAACAAAGTTGTTAAATGGTAATACAAGTTACAAAAGATCCCGACTCCCGAGTGATGAGTCAAATAGTCAAAATAGTAACTTGTGTGTTGTAGGTATCTTATTCTAGATTTTACTTTGTGCACTTAGTCGTTGTCCAAATCTTGAAGTAGATCTTTTTTTGTTATATGGCTGGAGCTGATGTTATCTCCTCAAATAAAAACAAACAAAAATTATTTACAAACAGACATTGTAAGACTCATGTACATAACTACATGTTAAAACACGATATAAATAAAAAACATGTTCGTTGGCGTTGTTGGAAACAATTGTAAAAACTTTATACTATAACTTTGAAAATCAGTAATAAACGTAATGGTAGTTGTCAGAGTATTGTAAATTAAAGCACAGAGGTGCTTTTATAATTGTTGTTAAAGTCACACGAGAAAGTCTATTGCTTATAAATGCTGTTGTATTTTAGATAGATTAGCTATTAAGACTTCGAATAATATTTTAAGTATGTTCGAAATTAGATTTCCTTAGAAATATTATTCTAAACGGAGCAAAAGAGTTAGAAATTATTTCTATACATTATGCAAAGTGTAACTGAAAATAATAAATACTGATACCACTGCACAATATACTAATAGACGAATTCCTGCTCTATTTCCATACACAACGTAGTATTAAAATATGGCGACTGTAAAAGCAACCAAAAGAAACCAAACAAAACGCGAAGGTTAAGAGGATGTTATACCTACATGTGTTGTCTCTGTCTTACGAGTGCGTAACATGCCAAATTTTAAGCTCAGCAGATCACGTTTAGCTCAGTTAGTTTAAAAATTAGAGTGAATTGACCTCTTATTAAAAATAAATGTAAGATTATAACGGGAGGCTTCTCTTGAGCTTTTTAGTATATTTCAATTTTAAAGAGAGTTATGAGTATTTTAAGTAGTACAAAAAATTTACAATTTTTAAGCTAAATGAGCTAAACGTGATCTGCTGAGCTTAAAATTTGGTATGATACGCACTTGTAAGACGGAGACAACACATGCGGGTATAACGTCCTCTTAAAACTATAGGTTTTTTAGTTTTTGAAATTAGTCAGTTTCTGATATTTACAGTCTGTGCTCTTAATAAAAATGCATTTGGACGTTGGAGTAAACGAACATAAAATGGTGCAAAGGGACATTAGAGCACCTCCCCCTTAAAAAATGAAAAATATATACGCTAATAATAGATATGTATAAATAATTTATATTTGTATGAATAATGTAAATGTTTAGCTTTAGTTAATTATTAACAACAAAAATGTGTGTACTGAAAATCGAAGACATTTTAGAAATTATTATTTAAATGCAATATAATGTAGGTACCTGTACCTGTAATATCTATTTTAAAATATTTATATAATACTTTAGGTACATACTTAAAAACATGTATATAGGTATACTTACCTATATTTATTTTACTTTGATTTTATTATGTAATATATTTCGTTACCTATTTTATTTCAATTGTTATTTATTCCAAGTTACTTATTTAAAGGACAATGCATATTTTTCTTTTGGACTTATATTCCATGGCCTATTTTTATTTGACTCTTTTCTCGGAGCTTTTCCGGGGTCTTGACATAGCTTATTTCATAAATATGTGTATTATAATTCATCATACGCTTCACATATAGAACGCTCCGCCGCTTAAATGACAAGAAACGCTCTAATATTACATATGTATACTAGCTGACCCCGCAAACGTTGTTTTGCTATATAAATGAATTCTAATGAATATTTTGGTAGTCAAATAAAAAATAACTAAATTATTGTAAGTGTGTGGGGATGTGGTAAGCTGGTATTTAACTGAAAGAGGAATCGAGCACTGTGAACGATGACGACCTATTTAAATAACAAAACCGATAAGTAAACTTTCAATTTCCGGTAGTTGCACTTTTCCTGGCGTTCAACACATACCGGCCACCTCATTTTTGAATTTAAGCGCATTACAATGCGGACATTCCTCGTCCATAGCACCAAATCTCTACTTTAAAATGAGGGTAATATCGGGCCTATTACGCGAATGCTAGACGAAGGAATGAATTGGATGTAAATGCTCGATGTACTTGTTGGAGTTGTCGGTTATTTGCTCTGTGTGTGTGTCAAATACGAATCGACTCACTTGTAATTGTCTTTTTAAATTTGTTTCAGCTCATGCCTCACGCAATCGCACCATGTTCACACTCATATTTTCATTATCCTGTTGGATTTGTTCGTCTGTTCTTTGTGCTGCTCTTTCGCATGGTTGTACTTTTAGTCGTTCGATGGGCCAAATCAGACCCTTTGCGTCTTGCTGGAATCATACAAAACATAGAAATCGATCCGATTGAAGTACTTAATGCAGGAAAACAGTATACTGATAATACAATTATTTTATTAACCTTTCACATATAAGTGATTATTGACCTTTCTAATATATAAGAGAAGAAACTTGTTGTGTTCGACCGGCCTATTCAACGGCCGAGTCGTTTCTAATGAATACGTTAAATGCCATAAATATACAGTCAAAAATATTATATCTACATGCCGATAAAAACGGACAAAGAGGTCAGGTAGCAGGTTGGTGGAAACCCGAGGGTCGTCGCCTATATATAGGTATACAATTTACACATTAAATATTAAAAAATATTTGTGGTGAGCCACCTTTTACTCTTAGGGGCATGAAAAATAGTTAACATCACTCTCTGAAACCTACTGAAAATACACACAAAATGTCATGAAAATCAGTCTAGCCGTTTCGGAGGAGTTTGGCAACATACATTTTTCATATTGTGACACGAGATTTTTATATATTACATATTGTTTAAGGTAAGTGTCACAATATCAACACAGTTTTCATTGCTATATTAGTTTAGGACGTTAACGCGTTTTCTAACGATTATATTAATTAGATGTATTTAAAAAACAAATATTGGAAAATATTAGATACATGCACAGTGAACACAAATAGTAATAAAAAATTTGAAATAATAATTATCTTACAAGGGCAACACTTTTGATTATTGAATGACCTGATATTATAATGAGGTGTGCAACAACTTATAGTTGTACTTGGAATCTACACACCACATGGAGAAGATAATATAGCTTTTTTAGGTAAAATATAAAAACATATTATAGTTATGTGCAATTTCAAATTTTTCTTGGGGGGGGGGGGGGGGCTGAACAAATTTATGCCAAACAGACTAGCTGGTGGAAAATCCTCATTCCTCTCATACATCGGGATAGTTTACCTTAAATTTTTTTTTATTATTTTAAGATTTTGACGACACATTTTATTGATAAGTTGTCATTTGTTATTATTACTCAGGCCTGTCCTGAGAGGGGGTGTAGGGTTTGTCACTCCCACACAAATCTACGCGACAATCAACAATATAAACTTAGAATACAGAATAAAATAACCAATAACATAAATAGTATTTGATTTTTTAAGCAATTATTTTTATTTTTATAATTATATATGCTGATCCCGTGCACTTCGTTGCCCGTTAAAAATGCCATCCCTACATAAGAGACTTGATTGTGATAATACGAGCAGTATAATATCAGGTAGGCAGTTTACCTGTGGTAAATGTTGTTTAGCCATATAAATTATTTCGAATGAATATTTTTGTAAAATAACTTAAAAATCCAAAATTATTGTGGGTGTGTGGGCCGTGGGGACGTTGTATACATGTATATGATTGAAAGAGATATGGAGCACTGTGAACGATGACGGCCTATAAAAATAACAAAATAACTAAATATTCATTTTTTTTCTAGTCCTCGCCGCCTATAAATTAAATTTGTAAAAATGAATGTGGTTCGTTTGGAATCGATTAGGTTGCCCTCAATCCCACTTTGTGTTAAACTTGGACTTTGATTATGACTGTTGTATTAAATTGCTGATATATCATTTGCTTAAATGATGACACCTTAACCCATTCGGCCACCACTGCTGTTGGAATTATGGGAGCGCAATAAGATTGTTAGCCCATGTAGTAAACCCACGTTAACATTTTAATTATTTTTTAATTTTTTATTTTTATGTCAGCAATATTATACATGGATGGATGGATAATTTTTAATTTGTTTTTTTACTATGACAACAAAAAATTTAAACAATATTGGCATTTACTTTTTCTAATAATGATTAGATTAATTAAACATTCATGTTATAAGAAATGCAGCTATTAAATAAATTATTGCTAATTAGTAAAATAAAATAAAATTGTACACACGCAGTTCTTCTGGTAACGCCAGCAACGGAAAATTTCATATAGATAAAACCTAAATTTTATCTCTACTATCGACTATTGCGTTCTGTGTATAGAGAGGGTATTTAAGGCTATAAATAAAATCAAACGGAACAAAAACGATACGAAAATTATCACTTTACAAAATTTAAACTTTACTTTATATAGTGAAACATAATATTCATACCTTATATTCAATACATTACATAATTCTCCATGTTGATCAATTTTTTTGGTGTTGGCCCGGAGCCCCATTTTAACGGTTAATGATGTCATATGGACAATTGTATGAGCTAAAGCTTGCTGTAGCTTTTTCAATTCGAAAAAACATTCCGGAACTCAAAAAATAAATCATCAAAAAAATTTTAAAGGATTTTTCCAAAATTTTTTTTTTGTAAAAACCTCTCCTGACAATTAAGAACAATTAAAAAAATTGGAGCCAAATCGGCCCAGCCGTTCGCAATTGATGAGTTGTTATACATTTTTGGCTCCATTTATATATATTTATATAATATATAGATATATAAGTTAAAATGTAATTCTATGGAACTTATATAAAGAAAAATTAGTTAATTTAGTTTCAAAATAAATTAACTCGTAAGTTAGAAGTTACTTTAAAAAAAAAAACAAACTCATTAAGTAAGAAGTTACTTATGGAAATAAAAGTAACTCGTTAAGTAACTTAGTTAAAATTAACTTAACTTTTTAACTTAACTTTACATTTTCAACTCTTTAATGCCCAGCTTTGCAAATCGCAATAGTTTTAAAGAATTATTTCAGGATCTTTAAAAAAAAAACTTGTCAATCTTATAACTGCAGATTCCAAATACGTTATAGGTAGTAAGTATTTTTTGTAGGTTCATAATCTCGTATGATAGGTTTATCGTATATGTAACAATATAGTATGTTTAAAATTGGAATTGAAAATACTGTATGTACTTACAATAGAATGAAGATTAGAATCATTCTACAATGACAAAATAGTAGGAACTTAATAATCAATTTTGTTAAATGTTCAGCCAGCCACTAATCTAAAGGGGGAGGGAGGGAGCTAAGTGAAAATTGTGTATACTATGTATACATTTATACAATAAATAGTTCATATATATGTACGTCTTAAATTCTACAAATTTAAAATATAAATAAAAATGTTAATATTGCTATCTAATATTATCTATAATGTCACGTTATATAATCTATTATGTACTAAAATTGTAATTAAATATTTTCTGGAAAAAAATGTAGCTCCCCTCCCTCCGACTATGTATGCCAACCCATTCCAGATTGCTTGATCTGTGCCAGTGTTCAACGGTCCCTAGGTCCACATACATTGCGATACAGATCTGCAGCACCTTAGCATAACCAGATAACCTTAAGAGTCAGCTCTTGCAATAGAAAATATGATAAGTAAATATAAATCAATTTTCATGTTAACAATAAATAACAATACCTAGTCAAATAGATCGTTAAATAGATTCGTTAACAATCGAATTATATCATACTTTCAACATTCACTGTGATATTAAAATGTTCAAGTCTCAAGGTTTAAGTATTGATATTTATCTTGTCACATATAAATCGTCATCTTATATTAATATATACAATTATACTGTCTATCAACAATAAAATATGTCTATGCCAATGTTATAATGTTTACAAACAAAATAAAGTTATCAATGTTTATGTTATAAGGCATAATAATTTTTTTTTTATATTGGACATTGGTATAATATTTGAATAATACAATTTACATTTGATACTATGAAACAGAATTTTATATTACTATTTACTAATCGTTTGAACCTTTATTTCGATTTTTAATACTTATGTTTATTTTTTCTATGGATTGTATATTTGTTGTTTTTAATTCGATAATATTGATCACGCCAAAGTTTCTAGGTTGATCGACAAGTTACTAAGATTACAGGTAAAACTTTTGTTTAATTTAAGAAAAAAAATAAAATTCGCTTACGGTGTACCTAATTCAAAAAATATTTGAACTCAAAACATCGATAACACCTTCGTCCATATTCAAACTTATAGAAGAAAAGTAATCATCATAATGTCTTAATCTCTATTAAATAAATTTCTTTGAAATTGCATTCATCTTTGAGATACATTTCCCGAGTCGAGTACCGAGGTACTTACCGAGACGCTTCGTCATTCATTTTTTGGGCTGTTGCACAAGTTTAGCTTGTAATCAAATTTCAAAGCTTATACTGTTTATATTAGGTATCAATTTATAATGTTCGTGTGTAATCTATTTTCGAGCAATTTATAGCTGAAATAGGTAGGCATCTATGATATACACGCATAGCACCGTTTCTACCCACGTGTCATATTATGCAAGCCACTAAATAATATCAAGTATACTCGTACATTTTGGGAGCATCGATTATTTAATATTATGTTATGCGTATCAAAATATAACATTAATATGGTAAATTTATTTGTTTCCAGTTTTAACCAATCGACCGGTTACAGCTGACACTGCATCCAACTGTTTATGCGAGTTCGACGCTGCATGATTGAAGGATGAAAAAAATATTTTGAAAATTTGAACTACACATGACCGTAAATTGGCAAATCGAACACATGTGACACGCGTTCACCTTTATTGTATATATACGTTGCAATATATTATCGGCATAGTACAATTATGTCTATAGATACTTAACGTTGCATACCTGTGTCGTTAAAAATAAAATACGATTTCATCTGATGGCCTTGCCGAATATATTTTGTATAATTTTCCCAAATATTATAATATAATATATATACATATATATATATATATATGCGCTGCAGTCGCTAGTCTTCAGATTGTGAGCACAGACATCGGCGGTTAGGTGGGTAGGTATGTATCGTATTGATTAGACTGCACATTATGTACAAAAAGTTAAGCACCTGAGCTATAAGGTGCCTTCGGAGATCGGAAGGTCGGTGAATCGAGACGTGGTTGAAGGACCCGTTCTCCTTGGGCTTGACTTGGTAAAGCATCCGACATCAAATCTATGTCATACAGACATAACACGTTTTCTTAAACAACTGACACGGTTCGAGTGCATCGTGGTTTACTTATATGCTATCGGGACAACATATTGGGCAATACATAGTAAAATAAATAATTAAAAACAAAAAAAATAAAAAACCACTACCTACTTGGTTTAGGTATAGACATTTTGTGTGTTTTTATTGATCTATGACTAATGATTATAATATAATCCTATAAAACGATTTGGCCAACAAGCAAAAGTCCGATACTTACCCCTCCCCACAAAACCACTCTCTTTTATCGACTTGTAGGTACTCGTATTCGACAAAGTGCCATCGGTAAGGTTTGGAAGTAAGAAATGTTAAATTTAAATATTAAACTAAATATGCTTAACCTGCTAAGGAAATTTTATGTTCATCGGATTATATTTCACATTGATGGAGAATTTATGATTTATATGGAATGATGGGAAAACAAAATATTATATAGGTTAAATTATATCGTAGTAATAAATTACACAATGAATCAAATTTATAAGTAATTATTTAACATTCAGTCGATTTCATCGAGACCGTATAAAAAAATTACATATTTCAACATAATATCGATTGGTTGCTTACAAACACTGTAAATCATTTCATTTATTTTTTAGTAAATCAACATTTTTTTATATATCCATTTTTAAGATATTCGACTACCAAACTAGTTTGAAAAATTCCGGTTCCATCATCCTGTGTTGTAATCCGATGATTAACTCCTCTTCCCAATGTACCTAATACCTAGGTAATGTATATCTATAGGTAACCCCTTAATATTGACAATTTAATAGCTTATAATATAATAAGTTCAAAAAAAAAGTAAATACACATTCCTACGTATAGGACGTACCTTGGTCTACCTAATACGGCTTTCCGTTTTATCGTAGGTATATATTTATTAACCAACACGAATATGATATTAATATAAATAGGTTAAATACAATTTTAACAATTTTCGTATAAGGTTCGTATTTTTTGTTATCGAACGAAATATTTTCACTTTTCTAACGATTGTGATGAAGGTTTAAACAATGCCAAAATAATATACATTTATGGCTAATCGTATGGTGATTACTAATTTTTCTGCTGTTGAATTTGTTTCCATTCAATCAGCAGATATAAAATATTTATATAATAAAAACAAAATCTACCTCGACAAATTCTTTTCTTGAAGATCATTCATAGCCAATTGTAAATTTCTCAACAGAATTTGTATTTATTTATGTATTGAAATATGCTTACTGAAAAATTAATTTCTATACATATAGTTTAGTATTTAAAGGTATTTAGGTATTATAAGTACAGATCAATTTAAAATAGGTATATTTTTAAAATACCTTTAATTGTCTATTATTGCAATGCAACTATTGAATACCGTACTATTATCAATTATCATATATTGTTTATGCACTTTAATTTATAATATCTAATATTAATAAATTATTATTATCTAATATTTATTTATAATATCTAATATCTAATATTTGTAATATCTGTATGCGTTTCAAGCTATTGAGATTTACAACCTAGGATACAGTCGGATTGCAGTATTTTGAGATTTATACTGTCATCGATTATTATCTAACGAGACTAATATTTTCAAAAGATGATTCATAAAATACGTTGTTCAATAGTGTCATGTGACTCTGTTATTGATCGATATTCTATTGAATATCTGAAGTACAGTGATCACTCGATAATTCAAAATTCAGCGGACTGAGCTAAAAATTCGATTTATAGAGGTCTTCGATTTACTGAGTGCTTAAATAATCGAGGAAAAAAATTAATTCGATTTATAGAGAGGTGAAAAATTGTAGACTAAAGTCTAGATTTGGTAGGTAAGGAACGATATCTAATATTTATAAAGTACGATAAAACTTGTAGTTATTAATTTCATTACGAGTATGTCAAATAGATTGTTCATAATCTTTATACATCTGAATATCCATCTAATCGCGTTTAAGGAAATTCAAATTTCTATAATTCGAATTTCCTTAAAGGCTACCTAAAACCTCTATGGTTCTGGGAAAAAAATTCGAATTGTAGATATTTCGAATTATCGAGGGGACCGAAATACATTATTTTCTTTTAATTATATACCTAGAGGTTTTCTCAGAGGACTAAGTGTTTATTTCGATTTATAGAGTATTTCGAATTATCGAGGTTTGAATTATCGAGTGAATACCGTATAAACTTAGTTAGTAATTTGAAGATTTAATCTATCGACAAAATAAGGTATACCATATACACAGTACACATATAGTACGCACAGGTATTTAATTGTTCAATTGCATGACTAGTAGATGCTATAGATCAGCGGCTCCCAACCGGGGGGGGGGGGATTTAAAGTCTGCTCTGGGGGAATATAGTGATGATGAAATTACGAGAATAATTATGTTATTTTAAAATGTGTAAAATTGACATCACTATATTAGTTTTCAGATTATTGGGCATCGATAACAATTATATATTAGGTATAACGATAGAGTCGATAGACCGAGATATTATTTATGCGTTAAGTTAATATTTTTGTTTTTGTACTCAATATTTTTTTTCTTATATTGAATATTATAACTACGCAAGTTGATTTATAATACATTTTTAAAATTATGAAAATAATAAAAGTAAGTAGTTGTATATTATTATAATATATAGTTTTTTTGAATTTTTTATTTGTGGGGCTCACAACAAAAAAAAAATTCGCCTAAACTCTAATTTAAGGGGAATGGGGAATGAGATTTTAGTACATTTACAAGGGGAGCGTAGAATGAAAAAGGTTGGGAACCGCTGATATAGATACTACAATGAATCTGGGTAACCTAGATCATTGACACCTAATTTATTGATATTATTATCTGATTCATAAGTTTCATCTAAAAAAAACAAACAGTATACAGAATATGCTTAAAGTGTTTCTGAACCTATTGATTAATAAAAAAAGTAAAAATAGTAAATTTTTATATTTTTTTGTTATATTAAATATTAACTTACCAGAATTTAGTTTAGATCGTTTTGACATAAAAAAAATCATGCAAAGTTTTCAAATTTTTACATTTGTTTGTAGTCACAACCTATTGGTATATTATGTATTTGGGTTGTATTAAATGTATATAAATACCACACTACTACAGAGTAATACAGAACATATTATAAAAGTATAAAACCCAAACGCTTAACAATTAGAATAATCAACTAAATAAAGTTTATTGTAAACATTTAATAATATTATAGCGAAAATCAGCTTATCAGGATTGAGTTGCTATTGAAATCACAGAATATTTTGTGGAACATTTTGTATGTGTCTTAATATCATCATTCTATGATAAATGATTAATAATTATTTTATATTTACATTTTTAGTATGGTTTTGAACACAATACATTTCTTATTGTAAAAGTTCTTATTTTTTAGGGAAAGTTAAGAAACCAAGATTCGAGAAACTAATACACGTTTGGCACAGGCCTTAAGGCCGTACGCTTGCGCACGGATACAATTCATACAGTATACTATATTTGTGTATAGATTATAGAATAAATACATAAAAATAATAAAACGTGCAATAGAAACATCAAAAGCCAGTAATAATCATATCATGTATTATTATTATGTATTATTCTCGTGCCTCGGTGCCCACCTATGCACTATTTCACTTATAACGTCTAAAATATTTAACATATACAATTTCTTAATAACCATATATTACGCTTGTGAGCTAACGTCTTGGATCAGTTGTATTAGATTTGCATCTCACTAATTACGAATTTAAACAAAAAAAATATGATATAATGATTATTAAATTCACAGTATAGTCGTATTCATTTTCGTGTCTGATTGAAAAATGTTGGTATTACAATAATTTAAATACACAATGATATCTTTTTCTTCTACATTTTGTTTTTGTTATCTTTTCATGGGAACAGATATGGTTATGGATAAAAAGAGATGTACTCAAAAACAAATAGGTAATTTCAAAAAAAAAAAGAAATCAGAAATCAATGGTCATTTGCCAAGTAATACCAATTGTAGAGAGATCATTTTTTGATTTTCTCGATAGTTTCTAATAATTCATAACCAAATAGTCCAAATCGTGAACATATAACCAACAAATGGTGCATTTTCGAAAATGTCGATAAAAGTTACTATGGAAGGCTTTATGTGTAACGTCTGAAAGCTGCAATATTGAGCCAATATCATCCGATCGATCTCCACTTTAAGAAATTTGTCAATTGAGACGATTTATCATTCGTTTGAAATTTAATATCATAAAAAAAAGCAACCTAACCTTGTGTCGAACTGAAACGAACAGAGCACATCCTATTTTTATTTTATTTTTTAATTGCCTCTTTGAAGTTCTGTTTTTCACCAATAATTGAGTTGAAATAATTCGTTAACTTATACAGCCTTGATAATTATTAATTATAAATACAAGTGTCAAGCACCTATATACATTATTAAACATTCTTTTTAAGAACCATTAAAGAATCGTAATTGTAAATGTATATGGAATACAAATTTATAAGTATTACATAGATTGCTCAATAGGAGATGTACCTACGTCATAAACGTTGTTATAATATTCTTTCAATGCACATAATATGTACTTATAAATACGTATAATATTCGTTTTAAAAAAATGAAATGTAATTTTATATTAAAAGGTCACATAAAAAAGGGGAAAACTAACGGCCTAGTAAGTAGTAGCTTAAATTTAATTAGATCAATACAAAAAAGTAATGACTTATGGCTGATAAACATTATATTGAGAAAATAAAACTTTTAAAAATATCAATCGTTTACTAGTACGATTATACGAAAACCATACTTTATAGCTTATGAATACATAATTTGTAATTTTAATTAATTTTTTCAATTTATCGTGGTCTCATTTCCCATAAGTAATTGTTAACAAATTATCAATTATTGTGGCGTTGGTAGGCTCTTACAAATATTATAATTATTAAAACTTTAATGAACTTAACAAACTTTTTAACTTTTAAAAATAGGTATAGGTATATTATTGTTTATTTGTTTTTAAGATACTAAATTAGTTTAACTTTATTACTAAGAATTTGCTAAAGTCAAATTTCTATTTTTTCCACCACTATAGCTAAGCCAACTTTTACCCAATTCATGTTTAAGTTGTAACACGTTCACAGTCAGTTACTGTTACCTAATTTGTTAAAATTATTACTTCTAATTTATTACATGACAATATCAACAAAACTTAGTAATTACCTTCCTTTAAGATTTCAGACAAAAAATTATAATTGTTCTTATCATTTATGATAGTTGATAATTGATGACAAATATAATAAAAAATAAAAATGTTATTAATTTCCTAACCCTGATTCCTTAGTATTGTATGCTATAGTAGTATAATACCTGCCACTTAGACGGCTAGACCCACTGACCACGATAATAGTTCAAATCTCCTACTCAAAAAAATAATCATGTGTGCGCATACTCTTACTGAATATTTTATTAATTATTTATTTATGACAGTAGTAATGCCTATTGAATGACGTAATAGTTACTGATAATTAATCAGTAAATGTATAATGAATATAATATGGTACAGCTGTATACATATATTATTATGTGTATATTTTGAAGTTACGCAAAATAATTAGTATGATTGAGACGACGAATACAGAGAAGTGTGAATTGTTTGAATTTGTTGTCAAAGTAATTCTGTGTACATACCTAGGTAAAAAGTACAAATCAATTTCCTTTTTTTAGAAATATCCTGAATTTTTTTTTAATATACCAATTTTACTGTAGATTATTATACATTCTCATCTCACCACTTCATATTATCACGTCCATATTAGATATCTTTAAAAATTATTTAATTTCTGAACTTAAATCCTAATATTATACTAGACACCTTCATATCTTAGTATAGGTACATTCATTTTTTCTTATCATTAATGATATGAGTCATTTTTATTACATTGTGCAATTTACACATAACTAGCTAAACAAAATAGGTTTATATTTTCTCATTCATATTATAACTCATCTTGAATCATGCTATAATTATAAGGGGTTAATGTAATAACTGTAATTATTGAAAAAAATACAATTACCTCAGTGAATACTGTTTTCACAATGTTATTATTGAAAAATAAATAATTACAGAAATATTATGACATCTATTCAATATTATTTAAATATAATGCAAGGAAAAGTATCTTACCCATTAGTAATAAAATTGCTTAAATGAATATATTTTTTTAAATTTTCCATCTTAGCCCTTAGGTACCAATACTTGAATACAAAAACATTAAGGTATGGTAAATCCAAAAAAAAAAAACGTAATTGAATCACATTTGTGTTGTAGCCATTCTATAACAGATTTACAAATAATACAAATTTAATTAGTAAAATTAAGTAGGTAAGTAATACAACTATAGACTATACATAATCTTACAAATGATACGTACCTACATAAAATGTGGATGGGTAGGTAACATGTATGTCAAAGGAAACAATCAACTTGAGGCTCAAGTTGGTTAACTAGTCAATGTGAAGAACGTTAAGTCTTAAACTAATAAATAATATATGATATAAGTTTTTAAGTCATTCTAAAATTAATAATACCTATGTATAAAAGTATTACCTTTTCTCGGTAAGAAAATGTAGATTAATTCATTTTAAATAACTTTAAATAAGACTAGGTAAAGAAAAAAGAAAAAAACATCTAATTCATTTTTATTATTAAGCAAAATTGTATTAACATGATTAAACCCTTGTATTTCTTTTAGACAACTTGGAAAAACGAAAAAAACTAAATTGTTACAATTTAGAGGGGCCACTCATACTATAACTAAATTATGGTACCCACCTAAGTCTAAGTGTACCAGAAAAATTAGTCAACTAGTTGAAAAGTTTTAAAAAAGTTATAATCTTCGCACAAAACTGTGTTTTTTTGTATGTTGTGTATTCCACACTAGTTATACCTACATAATTCTACATTTGTAACATATTGGATTGTTTTTTATCTCTCATTCATTCCAATTTTAAATCTAAAAATATGTTGGTGTTATTGTTGATTTTTATTTTTTCATCGTTGCACACTTATTGGGTCAATCACAGTTAGATTATTGCTTGGACGTAATTTAAATGTTTACAACTTTATTTAACTCGGTACTACGAACACCTATGATCTACCCTATGTATAGCATATATAGCTTATACATAAGATGTTTTTATGTTCCTTTACATTCTACACTAAACTGTATTCCATCAAACTCACCTGTTTCGTGTTTGATTAATTAGTTTATGTATAGGTACCTAGTTGCAGTTATTTTTTCACACCTAAGAAGTTATTTAATCTACATCCACAATATATACACGAACAAAACCATTACACGTTTTCAAGGGTAAAAAAGAATGTAAAATTATATTTATCTTACTAGTATCTATACAAATAGTCAACCATCTTAGTTGTAGGTCACCTATAACTTTGGAAATTTCGTATAGGTACATACTTTTTTTTATTAGATATTAATGATAAAATGTGTTATTGGATTTTTTTTAAGAGTTTCGAGAGTACCTAATTACTCTTCAAATTTTGATCACTATATTATATTATAATTTATAAGAACCTTCGAAGTAATGACAAAATATAAGTAACCGACAGTATACGACCTGTTGATATTAGGTACGCATTAAGATGATTAGGTTAGTGTTTATATTTATTTAAGACAGTAGTAGTATAAATAGTATAAATATTGTACAAATTATGATTAATATTTAATATAGATGTGCCGAATGTATAAATATATTATGAACTAATATTAAAAATTCAACTTGCTTATTAGTTTTTCCGGTTGAAAAAGTTAAAAGTGAAAGTCATCGTAGAAAAATCTGTGCACACAGGTATGATGGATTTAATAATGTACCTACGTTATGAATAGTATACAATTTAAAGGTATGAACCATCACGAGTTACGTCAATTTTCATGGCAAATTTGTATTGTTAGGCGGCGGCGTTGTTGATAATAACAATAGCTAATGCATTATAATATTATTACTTGACGTGTTGTTGCTAGCAGCACAGTGATTATAATTAAACGCCTATAAATACAAAGTCAAAGTATTACAATATTTTTGTTGACTTCCGCTACATGTATTTAATAGGTACCGAACGCAATATAACACATTATTGTTTACTCCACACCCACGCGTTTCAACTGACTTTGTAAAGCAAAACAGACCCTTACTTGTTTTGAAATGTCATCTCGTCATCTTGAGTTTTGTTTTAAAAATAATGACCAAGGATAATATGGATTTTCATAACGATCAACATTCACCATTATCAGCAGCGGTCGAATGTGATTGGGTTAGGTCGAGTGTGTGCAGGACACAGGTGACTTGGAGATGACATCGCAATCATAACCCTTTTCGTCGTCCACCTAGTATTTCATTTCTCAATATAACCTATATTAAACTAAATTTCTTTGAAAAATGCTTGTCCAACTATCTATATAAATTATTATATGTGCTCGTGGCTTCGGCGGGGTTCCCAACAAATCAGATTTTGTTTTTTTTTTTCATAGTTAGTACTGAAAACTCAATGAGGATATTTTCTGAACATGTCACATTGACCTAATCTTAGTCTAAAATGTTCCACACTATAAAAAAGTGTTTATTTTATAGATGGGTACCTAAAACCATATCATATGACTTATATGTCTGGTATATAATTTTTACGGGCTGTGATTCTGTATTCAAAAATAAATTCCAAAATAGCCCAGCACTTTTATAAATAATAGATAAATTAATATAAGCTGTCATGCAAATAAAATAAAAATACGGGACACTTCAAAAAACAAAATAAATTTGATGTATAATTGTTTTTAAATACATATAATATATAGGTAGGTACCTGGTACACAAAATCAATTTAAATTTTTGTACTGATCACTGATGGTTGATTTATTAATATTATGCTTGTATTCATAATTTATGAGTTATCTAATTAAAGATTATATAATAGTACAAATTAAATGCAGCTGATAATGCCAATAAATGTTTTTTCATTCTACATAATATTTTATAGTATTTATGCTGTGTTCTATCTGCCATTTTGTCACCATGTTGTATAAAAAATACTGATTTACATATTGCACAAAACACTTTTACAACTTCATCAGCATCTCTTAATGAAGAAAATTCTGATTTTAATTTTGGAGTGAAAACGATCCTTCTTTTTAGTGTTTTGAAAACCAATACGCAGATACTTTACCGAATCGTTCTGTTTATTTATACCATCCCACTACGATTACGCCATTAGTCACTGCTGACTAAAGTGAGTGACCATACCTAGTACCTACAGAGTACAGATTCAATAGGTATCTGTCTTGTCCAAGTATTAATGACAAATAACATTTAAAATATTTTACATAGATATAATAGTATGGGTGTTTTAGAATATAAACAGATATTAATATATCATAGTCCGTAACAGTGTAACGAGCTAACATTTGACAACAAAGTGGTTGGTGGGATTGTGTTATTAATATAAAAATCATAGACATATTAATGATTTCTATGGTTAATATGTGTATTATCAAAATAAACGAAAATATAATATTTTTAGGTATGTTTGTTTGATTTTTTATTATTCTCAGAGGTTCTCAACCTTTTTTGGTTCACGACACACTGTTATACATCACAAGTTTTCACGGTACACTCACGCACTTGACAACCACAACAACGTTGGAAACTTCGCCGAAGGCAATAGTTATCGCCACGCGCCTATACATGTATGACATTTCTCGTGGCACATCGGTTGAGAACCCCTGCTCTAAGATTTGTTGCAATTATATATATTATTCTCACGCATTATCATAATAAATAAATTTAAATGGAACAGACTAATGAATAACGGCCAGACTGTAGCACACAGAATAAAATTATAAAACCACTGTCGTCAACAAAAAGAGACGATCTGTAATTCTACTGTGTCTTTTTTATATGCTGCCAGACACAAGGACGGTCAAAAAAGGTCGGCGCCGCCGAGGAGAAATCTAATTCACACGAATTCCCTTTAAATCCGCTCTTGACCGAAACCTTTTGTTCCAGCCGCCTTCCTCTCTCTGGTCAGCATAACCGTATCGTCCCTTTAGTCAGTGCATGTGTACCACCCTACATACCAACAACCTCTCAGAACGGAATCTTGCGAGCGATAGTACTGTATCTCTTTTAATAAACAGTTATAAGTGTGTTTTATTATTTCGCGTATTTTGAGTGTGCCTAATTACTTTTTGTTACTTAATACTGTTAAACAGTATAGTTACAGCTGCGACATTTGCGAGTCCGGTAAGGCATTTAATATATAACATATAAATTATTTTATAATTATATTATGCTCATTTCACATAAAATTGTGCAGTATAGTGTAATTGATCAAACAACAATAAAACCATCTGTATTTTAGATTCTGAGAGAAGCAATGAATGTTTCGATTAGGCATTTGATTTTGCAATGATGTGTGTGTGTGTGTGTGTCGTGTCTGTAATCACGTATTCACGTTTTGAGCTGTAAACATGCTTCGGGTTCCTTTATCAGCATTTTTTTTCTGGTAGGAAAGTAGTTAATACTTTGGGGAGGGGCGTCAAAAGTAAAACATTCTTAATCGTTTTTAAAGGCGTCAGAAAAAAACAAAATAAAAATTATGAAAAATTCTAGATTTTTACGCAGCCAGTTTTTGACAAATTCGATTTTTGATTTTTTCCAAAAAAAAATAACCGTAGATACATGAAAATTGTACTGTATGTTTATAATAGCAATTTCTATACATCGTAATATTTTCAAAGTATTTTGACTCATTTTAAACTAGGTATTCAGACGTTTAAGAAAATTGCGAGTTTTATTTGTTTTTTTTTTTTGTAATTATTACCGATAAAAAATCTTTTGCTCTGTAAAGAAACTTAACGTTCCTCATAAGTTGTTGATACTTAAAATTAAGTTATGCAAATTAAATACATTTTATTAAATAAATAAGGTTGAAATAAAGTATTAAATACAGTTGAGAGTAAATCTACGATATTTTTTTTTTGAGCGTCTGAACTTGGTTTGACAAAATCCAATAAAATCATGAAAATCGGCAAATTATTACAAGTTTGAACAAAATTTTTACATTTAACTTAGAATAATTTAGTTATTTTATTGTAATTTAGTAATTTAAAAATATTATTCATGGGAACTTAAGACTAAAAGTCTTAACACCTAAAAGGAACATTAGTATTTATATACAGCTTACACACAATAACATTTTAAAATATATTTTTTTTTGCCAAAATTAAATTTAACCTAGGTAGTAGGTACTGTAGTAGTACTAATGTCTAATAAATTACTTTAATTATCATAATATCATACAATTTACTTAGGCATATTACAGGCTGACAGCCCGTCTTTGCTTAAAATTGTTTTTCGTATACAATAATTATTGAATTAAATGTTTTACAACAATTACTGTAACTCTCAGAGACACCTATAATGTACAGTAGAGCTTTACCCACTTACCCTATTTTTATCTTATGTTTAAGGTTACCTGTTTAAATGTGACACTATTAATTTTATATTTAATTCCCACTTACTTCAAAAAGTCAAAATAAGAATCAAAAAAAGTACTAATAGATTCTAATATTCTATTGAATAATGTAATATGAACAGATCGAAAATTAAACGATTTTGTAAAAAAATAAATCTCAAAAGTTTTAAATTAATAGTTATAGGAAAAAAACGAGATTTTTATGGGATAGACTTGAAAAGTGGGACAAAATGTGTCCCGTTTAACTTTCGTCGGGACAACAGGACACAAAGTTGAAATATGAGACAATAACATCTTACATGAATACCTAACTATATATAAAGATATTCTGATTTGAGCATAGTAGTTCATATTTTTACGTTAAGTTTTCTCTTTAGTTAGTATTATCAAACTATTGTTGTCGTCCATAGTCAAGTACACAATACGAATATAATATTATTAGGTAGGTATGTGGAATGTAGATACGTATATACCATAATATACAAGCTTGTAATGGCACATTAAAGATTTACACGCCTTCGGGATATATTTTACTAAAGCTCCGAGTGTGTATCGTGCATTTATATATTCACGATTGTGAAGTAAGAAATACCTTTTTTTTAATCATCGATAACTGCGGCGGGAAAAAAGTTGAAAAACACAACACTTATAACACTGAGCATTCAACGAAACCTCGACGGCTATAATATTATTCCGTCGTAACTTCCAATATTTACCTATGCAGTCTAATATGTTTTGAATTTCATCGGAGCTCGAGTAAAATAAATAAAATAATAATTATTCAAGGTGTAAATATAATATTAATATAAAATGATTCATGATATTATTACAATCGGTGGAGGCCTCAGAAGTTTTTTATTGCACAACAATTTTGAAGCCTTTTATGCAGTTTTAATTATTTGCAGCTATATTATATAAGTACCTAAATATTATAAAAGAAAATATTTTGAAACACTCATTTTATAACTGATCAAAATCAAAATTATAGTTTGTAAAGGTCAAATAAAACATCCATACAAAATATATGTTGGTAATTGGTATAGGTATATTGTTATATTGTTATACCCACTATTATATTGTATAACAGTGTCGAGACCATCCATTTAATAATTAGTAGAATATGATCTAATTAAATTCTGCAGTAGTGCTATTATATAAGCATCTATTACCGTGTGCATTAATTCAGACACCAAATTTAAAAATCTAAAACATTTTCATACTTAGGTACACGCGTATAATGTGTAAACGTCTAAACACAGCCACGAAGTAGCAGTCGGCAACTCAAAACACAATGACAATATTTTTATGTTCACCACACACGATTGTTCTACGAAAACAACATCGATAATATTTATTATCACATTGTGCATTATACGCACCTAAGTCCTGTAAACGATTAATTTATACCATAGAAGATTAAAGGTATAATATTATATTATATAAAAGATAAAACAACACAAGAGTGTACTTAAATATATATAATATTTATTTATTATACATGTACAAATAGGTCACCGCGTATATAGGTAGGTACATAAAATAATAATAAAAAAAGGTGAGCTTTTTCCCAGTTACGGATTTTTAAACGAGCGTAGACCAAGGTATTATACAGGTTGATTCATTCATGTCGCCGAGCACTCGATATTCTCTTATACATATATGATACCTAGGTACACATCTGCAGCTTGGTTAGTTTTAGGTAGGTGTGGAATTCGTAGGGTTTTAAGATCTTTAGATGTGCATTGTAAATTAAACGGGTAGATACTAGGCAAGGGTTAGACGTACCAGTGGAACATCAAGTGTCTTGCGATTAGAAAATCACTCCGTATAAAGGTGTTTTATTTATACAAGTTACCTATATGCCATGTATAATTTTATTGTTTTCTTTTCGTCGTGTGGCTTTCTCTTCGGGGGCATGCGTTTAATGGCTTTTGATAATTTTTATGCTTATTTAATGAATGTTTTGTGTATTATATATTTATATTACTTTCCACGTGGTTTTGTAATATTGTTGTTGAATGGTCTAATATGTGACATTACAATAGCATAATATTATAATATCATCTGCGTAATGTGTTTTATAATGTGTCTGGTGCTTACATATTATATACTAACATCTTACACCGCAGTTAATGGCAGTTACTGCACTATTATTAGTAAAAACATGCTAATTATTAGCTTATATATATTTTATAATATATATGTACAACAGAAGTGTGAAAAAATTAATATCTTTATTCTAATGAGAACACGTAAACGAAAATCTAATAATGAGTCATGATGACTGACGAGATATTATAAAATGGTTGAATTATATAACGCGAGAATCGCTTCAAATGTATATCGAATATTATAATGACTAAACACCGTAAACAATTACGTAAAGAATCTGCATAATATTTTACGATGTTATCTAAAATATTGGTCAATTGGTGTGGTTTTTTGTAATAAAATAGATATATTTTAGTGTTTTTCAGGTCGAGTATAATGTTCCGATATATTATAATAATTAATATTTAATACTGTACGCACAATTAAAACATAGTTAACTCAGGGTATAACTAATTTCAAGGGACCGAGAAATAAATTCGATACATCACAATTTATTATATCAAGACCATAAACAAACAAATGTAATGATATGTTCACACATGACACATCATTATAACAAATAAAATAAAATGTAACAGACTAATAATAAATAACGGCCAGACTGTCGCACGTAGAAATCGGACATCTTCAATAACACCATAGTCACATACAAAAATAGTTGATCTATATTATACTTGCAACGTTAAAGCCACGGACTAAGATATATATATAGTATGTATATCTTAGCCCGTGGTTAAAGCGTGGGGCGTGGGGCTTTGGAAAAGGTAAAAGAGGTCTTAGTCGCCGAAGAGGAATCTAGTTCCCCGAAGCGTAAAAACTTTTTGATAAAGCCTACCTCTCGGGTCAGCATATCCGTGTCACCCCTACAGCCAGTGCATGCGCAATGCGCATCACCCAACACAGCAACAACCACGGACTAAGATATAATTATATCTATTACATCTATTATAATTATATCTTAGTCCGTGGCAACAACCTCTCTAAACAGAATCCTGCTAGTGTCACTGGACTCCTTGTGACGAAAAAAAATCAGTGTATACTCATTATTTCGATTCACGTGATAACGAGATTTTTGACGTAATTGATTTTATTGTGAAAAATGATTAATATTACCTATTTAATATTTTCAAAATGATATTTTTGCATTTTATACACATGATACATGTTTCAAAATATTTTGGCTCTTTATGAACTATTTATAGATGATTTACACTATTTTTTCAATATATGCGTTGAAATATTTTTTCTTAGTAAACAATTTAAAAAATCATACTATTTTGACGTATTACTGTCTTATGTCTGAGGGACAAAAACAATTTGTGCATCGAAAAAAATTCAACGTTTTTGATGCATTTTCCGTGATGCTAGAAACTTCAAATTCGTGCCATAGCTTCCGTATCTTTTGCCATGACCCCGTTATTTTCGCAGTTCAATACCTTCTGATTGTTCAATATTCATTTGCTGTGGATAATTTATATCTTCAATGATAATTGATTATCAACAGTGAACCATGTACACGCGGTAAAAGTTGAGACCAAAATGTTCAACAATATATAGTTACTATACAGGTCTGTATTCAAAAACCTTAGACGATGATCATTTTTGGTGAATCACTCTGGAAAAAATTACGAAAACAAAGTCTGATGTTTTCAATTTTTCGAAATAATGAGCTTCCACGGAATAGTGAATAGCGTCTAGTTATACTCTTATGTTTATTGCAGGTATTGGTTTAAAACTGTTCCAAATCGAATTAAATACGACTTTTTAATAATGTATTTTCTTTTATATTTTGTCTAACTGCTCATAAAAATCAACCAACTTATTGACAACGCCAAAATAACGCAGTGATAGGATTCCATTCTCAGTTTCAAATATTATTAGTAGAACATCGTTTCTATATATTTTGGTGATTTATTCAGCATCTTCAAAACCAGTAAAAAGATACTGAAGTTTTTATCAAGCACCCACTAAGTCAAGAAAATCAGAATTGGATAATTATTACAAATTTTGAAACGTAGAAAAATAAAAACCATATTCCATATAACAAGACAATATTAATATATTAAATTTATATTTGGACCCCGTGGTAATGATAATATATAAATAATTTATCAGAAATTTTTCATTTTTTAAACACAAATATAAATATGTTTTTGAGCCGAGTAGGTACAGCCGTACAGGTATAATTTCGATTTGACTGATTTTGAGTAATGTGTTCGTTGCCATAATTCTTTTTAACAAAAACATATATTCATGTTTCATAGCTTTTCCTACCAGAGGAAAAATATCGATTAGCGTTCTATGGTTTTTTTTTTCATTGGAAGTCAAAAATATAATACTTTATTGAACTTATAGTTGAGTATTGAACATAATCAAATTGTGTACCTTATCATATTTTAAACCTTTTAATATTATGGATATTATCTTTTATAATCTAGTCTTTATCGTCCTCTTTGCTGCCGTATTCCGAGTACTCGTCCGCTTCACTTGTACAAATGCTTTCTGATGACAATCCCTAACCTAACCGACTACCACTGAACGGTCCATGATCTCTATGACCGTCTCCTCCTCCAGTGGGTATTGGAACTGGGGCTCGATTGGCGAATGTGTCTCATTCCGAAGATAGCACCACCGGCCTATACCAAAAGACAAAGCTGATGGATAGCCGATAAAGTTGGGCGTCGGTTGGACTGTCTAAGGCGTCTCAAGATCGTCTTCAACCGATTTTTCATCATATTTTAAAATGTAAAGCTAACAATACGATTGAGCATAACAACTGATTAATTGTAAAAAAACAAAATAATTTTCCTTCTCAAACAAATGACAGTCAAATTCTACGATTAAAAAACAACTTCAGATACATATGAATATCAACCTAACACGGTTGTAATGTTTTACTTAAGGCTAGCAACACTAAAATTACCTTAAAAAGTCTACTTGAAATATAACATGTTTATTGCTGGCAACTTTTCGATTCAGCCAACAAGGCAACAACATTATTATAGGTACATATTTTTAACTATTTATTATCATATTGTTATAAACTTTCTTTATGTGTGCTTTATTCTTTTAAATTTTGTTCTACTTCAAGACCTACTCAAGTTGATATTACATAACAGGAATTTTTAAGCAAAAACGACAGATTTCTTTACCGGGTTTTAACATTAAAACTGAAAAGTTTCCTCGAAATTCTGATTTTACTTACTGCCGCTTATTGTGTTAGGTCCACAATCCACCGCAGGATGGATATACTGTTCGTATATTATCTTCGATCCAGTGTGGTGGCATAGCTAAGTAGCTTAGTTGCATGATAAATCGATTTTCATTTTAGGTGAGTGCAGTGATATTGACAGACATTCAAATATGGTTTTCGACTTCAACCCTTTTTACCTACAAAAAAGCACTTGTCGAACGATGTTACAAAGTATACACTATCTGCCTTAGGGTTAGAGTGGAATCTTATCTTATAATATTTTTATGGACACATTTAGATGCCGAAGAGAGCGATGAATGTATTAATTTTACAATGGTGTGTGTTTATTTATTTATTTATTTTTTGTGTCTGTCGTCACGTTTTGGGACAGTAAAAGTTCTTTGATTTTCTTTAACGGCATCTTTTATGATAGGAAACCTGATATATATTTACATTATCAGTTGAAAAGTATTAAAAATACATAGGGATGAATTTTTTTTATAATCATTTAAAGTTCAATTCTTGACAAAATTCAAAACAAAGTTAAACCCTAGTAGTGCGTATTCTGTAACCAAATAATATAAAAGCACAGTTTTTTTTAGTTTTTTATGATTGAATGTGGACGAAATTACATATTTATATTATGATTTATGTTATTTTGTTGTAAATTAAAAATATTATTCGAGGGCACTTGAAACCCTTAAAGTATATAATTATATTTCATATACAAACAATGACTTTCGAGTGTATTTTTTTGTTATAAATGAATTTAATCTGCTGCTAAGTACTAATGCTTACAATAGTAAAATAAATTACTTTAATCACAATAATATCATCAAATATACTAAATTACTAAATAATTTTGTTTACCTTTTTAAATATTATGTCTTATATAATCTTGTAAGCTTATAAAAAATGTATCAAATATAATTTGAATTCCTTACTTTTTGACATTAAACATTTTCTTGATTTTTATTTTTGAGAAAAATTATAACCCGATTTCCAATTTACCAAGATATTTATGATAAAATGATGTAATACATTTCAATAGTGACATGTGGACACTATATTGAACACAAATATTTTCCTTCACGTTCAACGCTTTTTCAGATTTATGGATAGCTTTTGTATAATTTTGTGATAACACAATAAATCTGCTCTGCACTTATCATGAGAATAACTTTTTATACGCACTTAAATATATATTTTAAATTGTAAAATTTTCCCTTATTGTTCTATTTAATTGCCTATTCAAAACCCCTTAATTTGAGAACAATAATAAGTGTTTTTAATATGTATATTTATTAAATATTGTAAAACCAATAGCTGACACTCGGTTCTGTTGCTTAAATATAATCTTCTAATTAATATATATAATATTATTAGTGATAATAGTGATGAACTTAAAAATAAAATGCACATTTTACCATTTTTGTTTCATTTAAACCAGGGGTGTTCAACCCGCGGCTCGAGGTAGATTTTGATGCGGCCCTCACTACAATTTAAGAACCATGAATTAATTGTATATAATATATTAATATTAACGAGAACAAATTTATTTTAAGAATATAAAACATCAAATAAACTGTAAGGGCCGATGCACACGTCTGTGTTTTTACCGTTGCTTAAGGATTGCCACAACTTCGATCGATCCAGATATTGATTCATTACTTATACAAAAAAAGCCATTAATTTCACATTAAATAAAACTAATGGCTTTTAACTTTTTTGAACAAAAACTTTTTTTTTTATTATAAATAAATATTTTTTCCTGTGTACTTATCATTAAATATTAATACTTGTAAAAATATTTCTGTTTATCACTCTCTATTGTAAAATTATAAAAAATGTATTGTTGTATTATAGAATATATTTTAATCATTAAATTTGAATGTATTATTATTATTAAAAAAAGTATGTGGCCCACAACAACTTCTACATAATATGATGTCTTCACAAAAGGTTGGACCCCCTGATTTAAACCCTAGTAGTAATTATTACCAAAAGTATTACTTTCGATTGTTTATATCATGGGGATTGGAAACGGTCAAGTATTTTAACTAACATTTCGTTAAACTTATACCTATTTTTTAGTATTGACTAGTATGAATCTATAATGAATTTGTCGTATTTTGATATTTTTTAATACTGGTTAGTATGCATTTAATTCGAATAAACCCATTTTAAAAACTTCAACTATAGTAATTATGGATAATAGATATATTTACATAAGTATATAATAATATACAATAATCGTAACTATTTACTGATAACTGACGAACGGATATGAAGGGGATATACGATGTTCTAAACTTATGTTTAGAAACCTAATAGCTAAATGCCAATATGTACCAAAATTGAAATGTTATTTATCAAATTCTTTTTAAATTATACCTATAGTGTAAATTTTATTACGTTTTCTGTATAATATCTTATTAATGAAGTATCAGCTACCTATGGTATTTATTTTTATTTTCTATGATAAGAGTTAATTATTTAGCTATTTGAAGAAAAAAATATTGTTGTTTGATAGTTAGCTTACTATAATATACATAATCTATTTCTATAGTTATCAATCTACAGTTTTGAATCATTTTGTAATAGCTCGGCTATTGTGTTTTATGTTCTAATAATTACTTTAATAATTATTTTAGGTAATGTGAATCTCCACAAAATGCTTTAACAGTAAAAGACTTGTCATTTGAAAGAGTTCGAAACTTTAAGTACTTAGGAGTAGATATAAACTCGCAGGGGGACAGCCACGAAGAAATCCACAGAAGAATCGCAGCCGGAAACAAATGTTATTTTTCACTAGTCCAATTATTTAAATCTAAATTATTATCAAGAAAAACAAAAATCCGATTATATAAGACCCTTGTTAGACCAATTGTACTGTATGCCTGTGGGGCATGGGCGTCTACCAAGTCTGACGAAAACAAATTAAGGATTTTCGAAAGGAAAGTCCTGCGAAGAATATTTGGGCCGAAAAGAAATGACGAAGGTAACTATGAGATAAGGTCAAACAGAGAACTCAATGCTCTATATAACGAGTCCAATATAGTTTCCACACTCAAGAGCCAGAGAATTAGGTGGGCCGGTCACGTCTGGAGAGCAGAGGACAGACTTATATCGACCATCACGAAATGGAAGCCAGATAAAAGTCGACCGAGAGGAAGGCCTAGACAACGATGGGAGGACCGAGTTAAGGAAGACCTCAAAATGCTAGGAGTACGGAATGGAGAAGAACAGGCAGCACACAGAGAAACATGGAAGGAGATAGCGGAAGCGGCAATGGGCCTAAATGGCCTGGATTAAGCCTTAAAAAAAAAAAAAAAANTATAATTATCTGTATCTATTCTATTTATTTGTACCTGCCAACGTATATGTATAAATATATGCACCAAGGTTTTTTCTGGTGTCTTTAGTTTTTATTATAATTATCAGATTTTATGCGATGATACCTTTCATCTTTAATACAATATGTCATTTTACAGAAACATGTTATCGAAACTTTAGTTGACTAAACGCATGTAGGTACCAGCTACATGTTGTAGGCTTGTATCTATAGATAATACAGTTTTATTGTAACCAGTCAGGGATTCTCTCATATTATTAAATTTATTGAGTAGACTGATTAATTGCTACATTGTCAACTATAAAAAAACAGTTAAGTGGATGTCAAAATTCGAACTTTAAATACTCATAAAAAAAGACATGACTATGTATTTTTCATATTTTTCAACTGCTATTGTAACAAATTAACAAGAGTCTTGTATTTATTTTTCATGCTTTTTTACCCAACCTATAAAATTGTATTGATATTCATAGAAAAAAATAAAAATTGAAAATATCCGTCAACAGCTTAAAACAAGTTAAAATATTTTGAAAATGTTATCAATAGGGCTGGGATTTTAATGCACTAAAAAAACCAGAAAAATGTCCTAAAAAAAATGCTTTTATGACCTAAAAACCCCCGAAAATGCCCTAAAAAAAATGCTTTTATGATCTACAAATTTTTTTATTTTTAATAATTTTAGTATAAATTACAATAAAAAGTTTTAAAAAATGCATTATAAAAATCTATTACAAGTGTAAATTGTAAATACATAGTTTTAGTATAAATCTAAAAAAAAAGTTGATTGTCCAATAATATAATACGAATTACGAGTACCTACTTATAATCTGTTATTTTTATTTAAAAACCATGCTGGTGTAAAAATCTTAAAATCTTCAAATAAAATTTCAAATTCATACACTTGGTTTCCAAAAACTCAAAAAATGCTCCAAAAATTCTAAAATGCCCTAAAAAATTAAGAAAATGACCTAAAAACTAAAAAATGCCAAAAAATGCAAAATAAACTTTCTTATTCTCATTCAAGTGTACATAAAACAAATTTGTGACAAGACGAGCATTGCACAGTAAGCTTTGAAAAACAATGCAAAGTGCATCGAAATCCCAGCCCTAGTTATCAAGTATATGAATTTATAAAATAAACATTTGGTGTACATTTAAAATGTCTACAGTAATTTGTTTTTGAATTACAACAAAATAAGAAAATCACTACAAGACAAATCGAATATCCAATGGTGTAAAAATTTAAACTTCTAACGCTCACAAAAATTTAATTTGACTTTTCGGTGGAAATTTTTATTTTGATAAAGGTAGACAAACTCGTAAGGAATCTTGTGTTAAGTTCTTAAATTTTAGATTTAAATAGAAAATGTTTTATGAATTTCAACTAAATATAGTTTGTTTATTTTCGTGATTTTTACAAATTTTGTCCAAATTTTAAGTTTAAACACTCATAAAAAGTTATTGTGGATTTACGCTCAACTTTTTTTAAATTTCCATTAACAAGAACTTACGAGGAATCTTATATTACATTTACAATTCAAGCGAAAACATTTTTATTGACTTGGATTTAAAAAACAAATAATAATCGAAAATTTAATTTGCCTATAAATAGTTCAACACAAATCAAAATATTTTGAAAATGTTATGGTGTATAGAAAATGCTTACATAAATATTCAGTGAAAATTTCATGTATCTAAGGTCATTTTTGTTAGAGTTACACTAAAAACCAAAATCGATTTTTTCGAAAAATGTTTTTGCGTACAAATTCCTGTTTTTCTTTTTTTCTTTTGAAAACTATTGGGAATTTTAAATTTTGACCTCCCGAATGCACCAACTAGATTCACTTTCTTACCAAAAACACTGCTATTTAAGAAAATCGAAGAACTTTTACTGTAAGAAAAAATACAAAAAAATAAAAATAAATGAATATAAAAACACACATCGTTGTAAAATCAATATACATTCATCGCTCTGCTCAGAATTTAAAATGCATTTTTCAACTATACTAATTATTTTATATTTAGTCACATTATATTTGTAAATATCGTTTATTAGTCTATGGCAAAGGAAGTGAGAGTAAATTGATAAGAATGATCTAACATATTAATATATTATTTAGATAAATGTCCTTCATTTTCCTCGCCACGCAATATTGTTTGTTACATTAAGTTGAAGATACATCGACAAAGGTGATAATTGTTTTGTAACGACTTCAATGTTCAACCATTTTGATTGTTCTCTTATGGGATGTTGTTCAAACTAAATAGTATAGGTATTTTATTCCACTTTCCATCTTAGTGGTACCTAATTAGGACCAAACCGCTCACCTTAATAATCATTCAAAAACTGAAGAAAATCTTTAAAAACTTTACCACCCAAATAGCGCGTGAACAGCACAATACATTTTGCTAAACAAATGTATTTTTTATTTTATTATTTTTATCTACTTCAATAATAGTCGCTGTTCAGTGTTCAGAGACATTTTGTTTTCATACATTCAAGCAGTATAAAAAATTATTTTCGTTCTAGCCAATTAACTATTTACTATCTAGTATCCATAGGTATATAATAAAATATAATCGGACATGTCCTGACTGAAAAATGTAGAGCCTAAACTATGAGATGGATACTTAACATTTTCAAGGTGCATTCTTACCACTTGTCATGGATGTCTAAGTAAGGTTTTATAAAATTCTCGTTTTAAAAATGTTGGGATTTTTAGATTTAGTATGGATATTTACATTTCTTTTTTTAAATTGTTACCAAATTGATTACAAACTATAATAGAAATACTAGCTTATATCATATTAGTTCTTTGTCCGACTATTAATATTCTGAGAATTTTAACACCTTAAAATATTTTTCAAAGTTTAATTAAATCATTAGCTATGCATACTAAATTAGACAAACATTAGTACTTACTACAGTAGTACACTTTGATGATAACTATATTTTATTTTTCAACATACTTGTAATGCTATGAACTCTGACTATCCCTAATTGAATTAATTTATCAAAATTATTTTCATACAGGCACAATAAATAAAATATTACAGTCGAGGCTCACTGACAATATTGTTTATGTACACTGTGATGAGTGAATCTATTTTTAAATAATCTCACCTTTAACCATATTCATAAAAATACAATCTCTTTTTGTTATAAAATTAACCACTATTGACTATTATTATTCAATCATAAAATACAATAATTAAATTCATATAATTTTGCTAATTATGAATATTATATAGGTAACAGTAAATTAATTAGATTAATAATTATCAAGGCTGGGCAAGTTGATGATTTTTTTAACTCAGTTAAGTTAATATTCATCTATAAGAAAAAATTGAAAGTTAATACACATGTTTTCAATCATTTAATTAAGCTAAAAAAAGTTTATTTTTATGAATTTTTATTTTACCAACACAAAAATACATTTTAGGCATTATACACCCTATACTTTATACAGTATTTCCATTTAGCATGTATTTCATTGAAGTTTTTTGTTTCTAAAAAAAAGAACAATAGTAACTTATCTAATAAATTAGATTGGAAAAATATGAAATTTTTAACTTTACACAATTCATGGTACAGATTTTTCGACATAAAATAGTGAAATGTAATAAAATTAAAAACAAAATAAATCAACTTAACTTACTTCTTAAAATGAAAAATAAATTTAGGAAGTTAATAGTTAAGTAAATGAAAATCCAAGAGTAACTAGTTAAGTTAAAAAGTTGAAATTAAATTAACTTGTTAATGCCCAGCTTTTGTGATTATGTGGTAGTAGTCTTATAATTGTATCAAATACCTAGGTACCTAATTATTAAATATTTTTAGAAAGTGTCTTCTTTTAGCCTGATAAAATGTTGTCCATATATTATACTTTTTTGTTATTATATCTTGATTCTAGTATTTCTGTCTATATTCTACCAAACTACCGGGTAGGTAGGTATAATTTTTTTTTTTAAATTACTTATTCTTTCTCCACCCATTTCTTGCTTAGGGGGAGCAAGGGTTGTATATCTGCATGTTCTACACTTACAATTTATTAAGTACAAAATTGACAATCATCATTTATACTCTCTCCTATTACACAATTCAGATGTTAGCAATACACCCACATTTTATTTTAAAACAATAGCAACTGGCAATAGGCTTTTAATTCCACTGCAGTGTTGACGGGATAAATTTCAAAACAAAAGTAGTGAAAGGTAATTTTTTCTTAGAAACAAACAGCAAACCCATACGAACAGCTTGCATGGTTATTACATTTTAAATATCTAAATATTATAGCACTAATGCACTATTATAATACCACTATGTATGAAATGCAGCTAAGTCAGTTAGCCGGCTAGTCTAATGACATCATCTTTGGTAAGTTTTATTGGACACCATTGAAGAAAATATTTGTAGCAGTCGCTCTCAATTCTCGACAACATCGGAAAGTGAACAGCCAGAAACAACGATTGTCGAGCGAGTAGTATTAACAAACGCTATAAACGATCGTAGGATAATTATCTCCGTGCTAATGAGTAATGATTAATGAAACAGTAATGAGCACAATAAGCATAGTAAAATTAATATTACAATATATATATTATTATCATTTTAGTATTTTACTATAAAAACGAGTATATACATTTTAAAATAATATATTATAATAATATTGCGTTAAGCCGATAACAGATATAAATTGTTGTCGTTATTTTATTTTTAATACCGTCCGACCAAAATATAATTATCGTGGGTAAATATTATTTTTATTGTTATAGTTATAGCCGTGATTATTTTTATATCATATAAATTATTCTTATACACATTATACATGTTATCATCTATGTAGGCGCACGGCGCATTGATACGACGCGTTCAGGTCTAACGTCCGCCGGTCGCAATTGGCATTTCATAGCACGCAGGACAGGTTCCGGATTTCGGGAAAACTTCAACGGTAAAAAAGAAGAGTTGCCAACCTTTGTCACCGGAAACCGTATCCTCCCGGACCACGGTAGCAAATTGGAAAACTTTGGTTTACGGTAGTGCGGGACGGGTGGGGTTGGCTGTCAGGTGTACAACAACCGCCATGTCGCCATTTACCAGCGGAGGAAAGTACCAACTCACTGGTTTCTGCCGTCTAGATCAGTAGAAACACATTTCTGTCGTTCCGATTCCGTTTCGTTCTCGACTCTCCCCGCGCACTCACTCCAATCGTGCCGCGGTCGCTCTGGAGGTTGACCCGAGATTTTTTGTTTCCCGTTTTTGACGATTTACTATTTTCTTGCGACCAAATTGTTTCCGCAGTTCAAACCGGTGTGTATGGTGTACGTCATCGTGTCCGTTAGGTACATCGCCAGCTGACAAGTACACGCCATTACACGTGCCCTTTTCCGAATTCATTCGTCCGTCAATCCCTGTGAATACGCATACGCGGTAAGTTGAGACTTTTTTATATCACTGGATTCATCCGGACCGGACGCGAAGCACAACTCGGAAGTCCGGTCTGTCGCCCTTACGGTCGTAGACGAATGGCAGCGCGTCTCACTCGGGCCGTTGTGCAAACGTGCGACGATGGCGGCCGTTTTGTGTAGACCAATTTTTCCGACGTGAGGGTTCGTCGTGATATCGTAAAGATTCATTTAACGCTTAATGATGTACACGGTTGTTTTATTATTATTATTCTCGTCTATTCGTCAATTTATTATTGAACGTGTGTCGTTCAGCTATTCGAGTCTGAAAGCGCTTGGCAAAAAACCCATTTGAACTTTATTGTTTTTTGTCATTATTTGGTTGTTATAGTAAAAATATCTAAAATGTTCGACTGGTGTGCAACAATAACTATAATATTTGATTTGAATTCAGTACATTATGTTAATCAACAACTATACTCCATCCACCTTATGAAGAAATCTTGATAATCTGTCATCACTCATTGAAAATATTCAGTTAACCAATGATGGCTTGAATGTGCTGTACTTTACCCAAAAATCTTATAGCTATTAAATTGTATATTGGTTGTGTAAATTAATGAAGAAATGTATCAATTTGAATGATATATTAATAGTTTATTATATTATATTAATACTATATGCATACAGACATGGTTTTATAGTCAATGTACTTTAATTTTTAATACAGTTATCAATGACATTTATAGTTTATTTATAAACATTTATAGTAAGTTGTAAATATTCTCTCTACCATCGTTGCATTCCTTACAGATGTGTTTAAATTTATTTTTTCTACTTCAATTTTTTTCTGTGGTCGATGGTGGTCAACTCACATTGTGCTGTTTTTGTTGTGTCAACTGCATTTTTGTAATTAATGTCCATATTTTTGAATGTCTATGATTTATTGAATACTTTTATTTAATAATACTTTTTCTAAGTTTTAAAATCAATTGTTCTATTAGTATCAAAATATGCAAAAAATAACAGAAATTGAAAATCTTCATATTATCATAAAACACATTTGCATCGTATTAGATTTTAAATTTGCCATTTTCTTCTTTTAAAGATGGATTGCGTTAAGAGGACGCCACGTCGGCATGTGTTTTTGTCTTACAAACGTAGAACATAGCAAAAACTGTTTTGCGTAGACTAAAACTTCTCAAGCTGTTGTCCAAGCTAAGCAACAAGTAAATACTCTGCAACACTTTTAAAATTTTTTTTGTGATAAATACAAGAAAAGTTTTTATTGTTTAGAAATTTGTTTTATCAAACTTGAATAATTTTTTTTGTATTAATGATATCGAAAAAATAAAAACGATGTTGCACAGTAGGTAAATGTTCTCTCCTTAATAATATGAAAATTTGGTTGCTTAGCTTAGACTATAGCTTGAGTGGTTCTATTTTGCGTAAAACAGTTTTTGCTATGTTGTACATTTGTAAGACAATACATGCAGGTGTGGCCTCTTCTCAATTTCTGAGCCCTGGACTAGTTACTATTTCTATACACTGTGAGCTAACCTAATCTTGATTGTATTATATGATTATTAATAACTTATAAATCAATAGTCTAGGCTAGCAGTTCTCAAACTGTAGTACTCTGGAGGCCGCATGGTAGTAGAACGGAAAATTAAAATTAAATATTCGATTGATAATTAGATGTTATTTAATTATTTTCTTAATTCTTAAACACTAATAAATTTGTATTAATACATAAATAATAATATATTGTAGTATTTTACTCCATTTTTATTAAAAATAAATGTATTTAACTGTGTAAAGTTTGTATCGTTTTATTTTTAATCATCAGTGGTACGCGACTGATTGATAATATACTTAAGTGTTAATCGAAAAAAAAGTTTGAGAACTGCTGGTCTAGTCTATTCCAACATCACATTGTTGGTAGAAAAAATTATTTTGTTTTGGATATTTCAACATATACTAATACTACTATCCTAATATTTATACTGACTATGTATCTTTACAATTTCAGCATTTAAATTAACTTACAGTTGGCATATTTTATTCATTTTTAATGATTTTTTTTTAAATTAAAAATTTTGGTTAGGTACCTATGTTAAATATGAGATTAAATATATAAAAAAAAAGTAAAAATATTATTGAACGATATCATACTGTGATACATTTATGAGGGATGGAATAAGGTATAGTATTACCCTAGACCTTATAAGTACTATTGCATAATTTTTAATACATCTTAATTTTCCTTAAGTGTTGTTGAATCGAGATAGCTGTTAATTGTATTTGAGTGAAGAATAGGTTTTTAGTCATGTTTGTGGAGAGAGGTAGGGATTGATACATTTATATAAATTAAAATAATAAGTCTAATGTTCTTATTAGAACTATGTTCATAATATATGACAATTATAAAAATTGTAAATATACCCAATATAATTCTGGCAAAATAACAGCTTACCTATTTTGTTTTTCACTTTCACGAGCTAGGACATTTGTAATCGCAATTCATAAATTCATAATAATACATTAATACAGCATCATATAACTCGTGTTGTATATTTTACTACTTTTATGACGACATATTATACATAATAATATAATATAGACATTTAGTAATATTTATATGACTATATATCAATAGAAAATAATAATTGATCCCTAACTAATAATTCTACATTTTCTATGTATTATTCATAAACATTTTTTTGAACTATGATACCTATTTAATATTTCATAAAACAAAAAAATTATGAGTAAATAGTTATTGGTTAATATACAATTATAAATTTAACTTTTAAATACATTTGTACAAAGTAAATTTGAAGTTAACACATTAAATATGTTAAAAATATAACTTATTATGTTGAAATGTTGGTTTTTATTAAATATTTTAATATTTTTTTTGATTTCTACCATTTTATAATATTATATTGTACCTAATATAAATAAAATACTAATTAAATGTATTTAAGGCAGATCATAAATAGTAACTATACTTGCATACCTAGCTGCATGAAAAAAAACCAAATTTTACCAAGTATAATAAGTGATAATATTGTTGTCTGATAACAATAATTGTGACCTATTATCAATTATTATATTGTAACACTAAAAAGCTAATGATGCAGTGTGAACTTCATCATACTTAAATTAGGGCCAGTTGTACAGTCTGTGATTAAAGTTAATTACACTTTAACCGGCCGAATTTGGCCGGTTAAATATCTGTTATCAGCTGATTAAGCGTAATCGGAGTTTAATAACAGACTGTACAACTGGCCCTTAGTTGGCTTAGTACAGAGTGGGGGTAGTGAGTCCTGATAAATTTTAATTGTAGTTTATACATAAATTGTTTCACCGTGTACATTGGAGTAGAATATGGTGTATAATTGTACTTGTGACCACCACAATTGTAAGTATTCATAATGTATCTTAAATACTTCAAAATTGTGATTTCACTACTATGATCATGTGTTAATTAGAAAATAATCATAATTTTTTAAAAGTGTGTTGGAGATAATATGTATATTTTAGGTTTTCTGGTGGTGCAGAGTGATAATTTTGCACCATCGGATATTTTATGAGGTTGTGTATGTGAAACATTTGTACCGTACAATTTATGCCACTGTTGTGGCAATAAGACTATTAGCCTTATTAATTCAAAAGCATGAACAACTTGATTATAGACTTAAATTTGTGTTTTAATGGCACTCCAAAGTGTAATCAATTCTAAAATCATTTTCTAGGAATGGCGGGAAGAGGTTTTTTAAAGAGCCGTTTGGCTCAGGTCGCTCCTATAGAACCCCAGGAACCACCTAAACCCCATGGACATCCTAATCCTGAGGAACCTCCAAAATTAGCGGCACCACAAGTACCACACACCGATGTACCGACAATTCCAATTGCTGGTCTAAATACTCAATTCCTAGTTGCTGGTAATCAACAAGTTGCTCGCGGAAGAAGGGTAATTATTGTTGTAGTTGTTTTACTTGTAAAAATTAATTATTTATATTATTATGTTTACATTATTACATTAATATTTCAGTAGTGTATAGTATTACACAATATTAAAGACTACATAATATTATACAATTATGTTTAAACTACCTATATTTATATTAATATAATTTTACATTAGTAATATTAAATTATTGTATGTTCTAAGTGGGTTGATATTTATAATAATATACATTTAAGTAGCTGGTTAATTACTAATTTTAGTACAACTAAAGTATAAATAAACTTTTTAAAATGTTAAATATCATTTATTATTTTTTAATTGGGCTAAATTACTGAATTAAAAATTGAAGTAAAATAATTTCTAATATGAAAATATGTAAAAAAAATTGTATAATTTAATAGGTTCAAATTTATCCATATCTTTGCTTTAAATAGTGTTGGGGAGTAACTTAACTTAAGTTACAAGTTACTGTAACAAAATTACTTTTTTTGTTATATTATTACATTTTATTGTAAGTAATTTATATGTAATTCTAGTTACTTTTTGTAGTTAAATTACTAAATTACTACATTCCTCTTTATTTTTAGAATGGAATTCTTATCTGTACTGTTTAAAATAAATTTGGAAAATAAAAATTAATATGTGGCAAAATGTGTATCTGTTAATAGTTTCATATTGTTGATTGTTTTTATTTAGTTAATGTATTGTCATATTCAGAACATAGTTGCTTAAGTTCCAGTAATATTTTTGAAAAAAAAGTAACTTCTATTGTAATTGAGTTACTTTTTAAACTCAGCAGTAATGTAACTTGACCAAATAAAAAAAAAGTAGCTTAAAAATAATTTAGTTACAATTTTGATATTGAATTAGTAAAGTAATTTAATTACCAAAAAAAAGTAACTTCCTCAACACTGAATCTTAAGCCCAAATTTTATGTAGCCTATAATGTACATGTTGTTATATGGTTTAACATGTATATAAGTTTCTTTTTCGTGATGTTATACAACATACTGTTGACATATTATGTAATTACTTAGCGTGCAATAAGAAATAAAATGGAAAATTATTCAAGTTTTAATATTAATTTTTATTGTATAATTTTCTATGTATATAAATATTGTTTAATTTATTTAAAATTCTTTGTTTGCAGGCTATGCTAGCTAATATGGCTCAAGGAACTGGCTCTCCGAATTTGTGTGACAACATTTCAGCAAAATTCTCAAATATCGATCTAGGGAATTTAAAAGATATTGTGTTAGTATTATCGTATTTTCATAATTTATAAAAGATGTACTTATCAATGATTATTTAATTTAATATACCTAAAAATAAATTTTTGTATGTAAGTTTCTAAACTGAATATCATTTTCTTATTAATTCTACTGATTATTTTATTATATTTGCCTATATTAAAATTTTAGATATAATCTGTCCAGCGAGAAAACTATTATTTTGTGCATCCCTATGGGGCACCTTATCATCAAGACTGGGTAGGATCAAAACCAGTTCTTCTCTTGTTGGACAGTATAAAATTTGTGGTTTTTAGTCTCATATTATTTGTGAGCTCGATTGATAAATTACTTCATTTATTATTGTTAAGATGATTAATAATTTGTTTTTATAATACATTTATGTATATTTCTATATTTATTTAAAATAAATTGACAAAACAATTGCTTGTTTTTTCAGGCGACCAACCATAAGCCCAGAGCATAAAAAAACAGAGGTACCTAAATTACTTACACCTCCAAAGCAAGAACAAACACAAATTGTAGATATTCCAGCAGCAAAGGAAGAAAAGTCTCCAGTTATATGTAGAGTCTTAAAAAAGTCTGAAAAAGATGCTTACCAAATGTATGATAAATACACCCGTTTTGCTTATTGATAATCATTTTTAAGATTTAAGTAGAAGAATGTATTACGATGAATTGTTCACTAAAAAATATTTTTAATATACCTAATATTTATTTTTTTATAACTACATGTTCTAAAATATTTTTAATTATAAATTTTGTGGTCTCCTATTTTTGTTTTAAATTAAATTTTTTTTTTAGGACTCAATTATCATCGAATTACATTAGAATTAAATTAGAAGAAGACAAAGGAATATATGAATATAGAGTCGATTTTAATCCTCCAGTTGATGCCAAATCTGCCAGGTTTTTTTTGGTGAATGAACACAGAGATTTATTTCCTGTAAAAACATTTGATGGAACATTACTTTATGTGCCAAAAATGCTACCACAAAATGTAATTATTAAATAAAAATTTAAAAAAACAAATTTTAATAACAAATGTTGAAATTTTTTACTAGGTAACAACATTAGTGGGAACATTAAGAGATGACTCTAAAGTGACTTTAACAATAACCTTTAAACGTAAAAATTCTTTGCGTGAATGTATTCATTTTTATAATGTTTTCCTACGCACAATAATGAAGATCCTTGGTTTAGTAGAATTTGGTAGAAGTTGTTACGATCAAAATAAAAGAATACTCATTCCTGAATTCAAGTAGACAAATCTGCTTTTAAATACTTGTGGTATTGACATTAATTGAATAATTTTTTGAATATTTATTTTAGACTTGAAGTTTGGCCAGGGTACATAACTACTATTGACGAATTTGAAAATGGTCTTTATATGTGTGCTGAGGTATCACACAGAGTTTTACGCGTACAAACAGTTCTTCAAATAATGTAAGCATATTAATTATTTTTTTAAATGTATATAAGCCTTTTAACTATTACGGTTATTGGTGTTTTTAACATATTCATTAGATTTAATATTTATAAGCTTATTAATATTTTTCGATAATATGAATTAGATTTTTTTTTACCTATTTAATATATTGTGTAATATACTAATATGATATAATAAAGTTGCGCTTTATGGTTGCTCATTTTAAAATTCTAAACAATGTCTTAGTAGCTAAAACAGACATTGATTGTAAAACAAAAAGTACACCTTAATAATTAAATTTTTATTTTATAAAGTTTCAGCAATTCTTAGGAAACTGAAACTTACCTTTAAATGGTAAACATTGATTTTTTGTTTAATACATAGTTTCTCTAAAATACAATTCATATATTATTTGTGAACTAACTAGATTTTATCCAACTAATGTCAAATAAATTAAACATATTATTTTTGTTTTGGCCTTGCTTGTTTCAAATTTTTTTTTAAATATTTTCTAATGTAAAAAAAAAGTGTAAATATTTTTTTATGTGTGATACTTCAATTTTATTATAAAATAAAGCCACATATGGAAAAGCTCCTTTTAGATATTATATAATTGTTTTGTTATAATAATAGCTCTTATTTAATATAATACTGTTAACCGATAAAATTAATAATTCTCAAGTTATTTTGTTTGTCGGGTATTATATTAATATATTTATAGTTAAAATGTGAATATAATTATTCTGTTATTTAACGTATACTTGAAATTTTATAACTAAGAAGCTATGTACTAGCAAGATTTTATTTTAAAAACCTTATTTGTATATTTTCATAGGACGGACATTATGATGAATTCGAAAAACAACAATACAGATAGTAAGCAAGAAATAATGGCTGCATTGTGTGGTGCTACAGTAATTACACATTATAACCGTAAAACATACAGAGTTGATGATGTAGACTTTACAATGAATCCTTTATCAACTTTTGACCAACATGGTGTTCAAGTAAGTAATATTCATTTCAACTTGTTCCTTCATGTTACTTCATTTTTTATTTCTCTGTTTAGGTCTCATATAAAGATTATTATAAGAAAATGTACGACATTGAAATTAAAAATCTTCAACAGCCTATGATGATAACAAAAGCCAAAAAAAAAGATATAAATAATAAAAATGATAATGTTGGTAATTAAAGAGACAAATTAAAATCATTTTATCATCAATATTATTTTAAATTTTCAGGAAGGTATTTGTTGCTTGGTCCCTGAACTTTGTAATTTAACTGGGCTTACTGAAGCAATGAAAACCGATTTTAAATTGATGAAGGCTCTTCAAAACCATACTTTGGTTACACCAGAAGTGCGACAAAAGGCTATAGTTGAATTTGTGAATCGTATAAATGGTATAACGTTTATTTTATGCCTACTTAAACTTTATTAAATTCTTTAATATAATATGTTTCAAAAAATATTATCATTATTATTATTTACTATTCATTTAATTTGTCGACAAATATTGCAGTTTGTATTATATTATATTAAAGTGTAATAAATAAAAATTAAAGAGCGGATTATTAGGTTCCTTAAAGTTTAAAATATGATTCTAATATACCCTATAAAAAACCTTAAAATATTCTCTTAATAATCCACAAAATGGTTGCAATAGAAACATATTATGTAATGCATATAGTATAAATTTACTTAATCCGAATAAATTTATAATATTTACATTTGTCATCCATTTATTGCACACCGTGTAATAATTATAACATACGTTTTCTTTGCAAATTATTTAAATTAAGTCATACTTGATTTCAATAAAAAACATTCTATAGAACAATTTTTATTATTTGTCATTATTAAATTTTTTTCATATGACGAAATATTTCAATTCAAGAAATGAACATTTATGACTTATGAACAAACAATACAATATATTCTTAAATGTGAAATACAAACTGAATAATTTTTTTACCTTAAAAATATGCTGTTATACGTCAAAATAATTTTTTCTTATTAATTCTGTACTGAATAAGTTGTCCTGGTTGTTTGCTTATGTTGAGCTGCCATGAACTTAGTTCGCAGAGTATGTGGCTGATAAAATGTGCCTCTCCCCCTCACAGATATAAATGTCTCTAAAATTAATGTGCATGATATTGTATTATAAACTTATGGTTACTGCTTGTTTCTACTTTATATTAGAAAAAAATAGGTTTTTCATATTTTATTGACTATAATTCAAGCCTCCTCTTCAATGGGAAGTATACTCAATTTGATTATAAAGATATTTTTCAATTTATCAGTGTCACTTCATGCCGAACCACCGGCAAAATGAAAATAAATCGATCAGCTGTTTGACTGTCACTCCTTTAATATTCTATGGTATTAACTACTCAACTATAATAAACATAATATATTATATTATATTTGTATTGTATTAATCATCAGTATTTAACATGGTTAAAGATACACTCAGATATATTTAAGGTATATCTCATATTGTGGTATTTAGACATTGTTAAGTTAAATAATAGATGTCATGATAGAAATAACCATTGTCATTTCTAGGAAAATATAAATAGTAAATACATACCTACACTAAAAATAAAACCCATATTTCCTTAAATTATTGAGAACCGTCCAAAATTAATTTAAAAACACGCCCATACTCCATATCGATATCGCATTACCATTTTATAACCCAGTCAAAATTATGAACTGAGACATTGTTCATCTGCCCCCAATATGCATACCCTGCATACCCCGTGGGCACGCCTATGCAGAGCTGCATAAAGTCCAAAATTATTTGTAAAGACCTAAAAATTCGCTCTAGTGACAATCAACACATTTTACCCTAAAATTATGTTCAATAAAAACATTTTATTTTTAATCAATTTTTTAGCTCATGAAGGAGCTAGTAAGAAACTTAAAGATTGGGGTCTTATGATGCGGCCAGTCCCAGTGAAAATGGAAGGTCCTGTTTATAAAAGAGAAACTATATTACTGGGGAATAGTATCAGAAAACAAGTTGGAATGAATATGGACTGGGGAATGGATGTAGCAAAAAATGCAATGTTTGTGGCTGTAAGTATTTAAAAATATGTAAGAGATAAATCTTGCAGTTTGTAGTTAATTCGTAATCTTTAAACTTTAACCTCTAAAAAATAATAAAAATAATTTAGTTCTAAATATTACTTTTTTATAAAATGTTATTATTTTACAGGTAAATATGTTAAATTGGGCCATTATGTATAATCCAAAAGATGAGCCAACGGCTAAATCATTTTGCAAACAATTGGCTGCATGCGGCCGTCCACTTGGTATGGAAATTAATCCTCCAAAGCCAATTAAAATTCAGGGGACAACTCCAGAGTCTTTCGTTAGCACCATAAACAATACAATAAAAAATAATTCAGAAATACAATTAGTTGTTATTATATTTCCCAATCAAAGAGAAGACCGATATAATGCTGTCAAACGGATTTGTTGTTCAGAAATTGGAATTCCATCTCAAGTAATAATATGATTTACAATTTAACTTATAATTATCATTACTATATTTTACTGTATTTTATATTTTAGGTAATAATCTCAAGGACATTATCTAAGCCAGAGCGATTGCAATCAATTACTCAGAAGATTGCTTTACAAATTAATTGTAAATTAGGAGGTGCTTGTTGGGCTATTGACATTCCATTGGTAAGGTTTTCCTAGATTAAATTGTTCTCTAAATAAATATTATGATGTTCATTTTTAACTATTGATAATCATTTATTTTAATTGTGAAATATTTTATTAACTTAAGATGGTCAATAGCGAAATTAAATATCTGTCTTACCTTCATATTATACTAAACTATGTATCCCAAAGCAAAATTAAAAGTAACTGTCTAAGTTGTCAATACTATAAATAGATAAAATGTCATATTTTGTTGCTAAATTTTTTCTTTTATTTTTTTAGAAAAATACTATGATAGTAGGAATTGATGTTTACCATGAAAAAGGTAAACAAACAAGTAGTGTTGTTGGTTTTGTAGCTTCAATGGATAAGACATTTACTGAATGGTATTCTGTAGCTGCAATGCAAAGGAGTACTCATCAAGAACTTATGAAATCTGTGCAAGATGCGTTTCATAAAGTCGTGGTCCAATTTAAAGCAGTTAGTTTTTTTTCATTGTTATAATTTATGTTGTAATATTTATTTATAATTAATTACAATTCTTTATTCTAGAAAAATGGGTTGTTGCCTGAAAAAATAATTATATATAGAGATGGTGTATCTGATGGGGATTTAAAACAAGTAGAAGAAATTGAACTATCAGATTTAATTGAATCTTTCAAAAGTTACCCAGGAAATTATAATCCTATGGTTTCTTTAATAATTGTTCAGAAACGTATTAACACTAGAGTTTTCCAGGTAATTTATCAAATCACAACATTGAATTATTAACACACTTAAAATAACCTATTATTTTGATTACAAATATTAGGAAAAAAAAAATATGACAGTGTGTGAGAAAAAAATGTCTTTGTTATTGATTTGGGTTAGAGGATGCTACACCTGCGTGTGTGGTTTTACTAACGTTTAACAGCAAATTGTATGATAATCTATTTTACTTGTTATTTTTAAATCAGAGTGAATTGACCGATCGTAGGGTTTTATTGAAATTATTACATTTATGTTACATATGATAATTTTAAAATGTAAAAAAATGTATAGTTTCTTAAAGGTCATAACTTTTTGTAATAATAAAAATATCAATTGAAGCTTCTGAGATGCCCTAGCCCTAGATCAAGAGTTTTCAACCTTTTACAACAAGTGAGTGAGGGTACATGAAAAATTAAAAATAAAGAGTATTTAGTGTTTGTCTATTATTTGTTTAGGTTATATTATTACATGCAGCATAAATAATAATAAATTGTATAATATCCAATATTATTTTGTTATTTTTACCAACCGAAAAATGGTATGTTTTTCATCGCTAATAAATACTCAACTCTGTGTATAATGTGCAAACCTGTATTTAAGATTACGTACATTATTAACTGATATTGGGATAATATATGATTGACTAGTTGACAATGGACCTTGATCTTACCTTCGAATGTTATATTATTTCAATTCACTCTAATTTTAAAATTTACCGTTTAAAATATATCATTGTGGATGTGCAATTTGCTACATTTACTTATGTAAGACTGACATAACGTGTAGATGTGGCATCCTCTTTAAGCATTCTTCTAATATAACGAGTATTATATTATTGAAGAAAATTCTTTCTTTACATTTAACGATATCATTGTTAGCTATCAATTATTTTATAATTTGATATAATTGATCAGTTATAAATAAATAATAAGTTATTTCATAATCAACATGGAAATGCATTATGCTTATAATATTATTTTGATTTGGTCTGCTTATTAAATTACCAAAATTGCATATGGTTAGTTAATTTATGTAAATACGAACATGTCTTTTTTATGAAATATTTAATTTGTACAACCTTAACATTTTTGTTATGTCTAGTATGTAAATGAAAAGTATTCAAATCCAAGTTCTGGAACTGTTATTGATAATACTGTAACCAGAAGAAATCATTTTGATTTTTTCTTGGTTTCTCAACATGTTCGTCAGGTAAAGTATAATTCTTTTCAAAAATACTGTTCTTCTAATTTATTTGTTTATTTTTTTATGATTAGTTATTAAAATGTTTTTTTATATGCAGGGCACTGTTAACCCTACTCATTACATTGTTCTAAAAAATGGATGTAATCTTAGTGTAGAAAATGTCCAGCGATTATCCTACAAGTTGTGTCACTTGTATTATAATTGGTGTGGTACTGTGAAAGTTCCCGCTCCTGTTCAAGTAAATATAATGAATATTCAATTATTTAGATATGAATACAACATATTTTGTTGAAACTTTGATCATGAATTCTAAAATGGATTTAGTTATATAAGTACAGTGAAACATGTTAAAAGACAAAATTGTCCAATGCATGATTGTGACAAGGTGTATATTATCATAATAGTCTGTATTGAAAGCAAGCAAATAAAAGTCATACATCTATCAATGTGTATTACTGATAACATGTCACACCATGTTGTGGCTCAGTTAGATGTTTATGAACATTTATTCTTAAATGCATTAGTATTTTATTATATTGGCTTCATCAATATTTATGATCTGAATATTTAACAGGTTTTTTTTTTAATCATTATTCATATCCTATTTAAGCATTTCAAGTATACAAAAGTTTCTTTTTATTTCTTTTAGTGTAAACTTCGGGGGTTCTATTCTTTAATAACATTGATTTCTGCATAAATAAAATAAAATTTATTTAAAATGCTAGAAGTAGTACTTGTATTGTTACCAAAGTATTTTAAGTGTCTAAAAAAAACAAAAAAAAAAAAAACAATTAATAATACATTGGTAACATAATTTAGTCATTATATACAAATGTGAAGCTATAATAAATTCATAAAATAGTTTCTTTTGAGAACAAATTTCACTGTAATAATATATGATAATATTTTACATAGTATATTATACTATATTCATTATTTAAGCATGTGTTATTTTCTTATTGATTAAATATTATTAGTATTATTTTTAATTTTAATATTTTTTTTTTTTTAGTATGCACATAAACTAGCATACCTTATAGGGCAAAATGTTAGACAAATGCCAAGTGAAGGTTTGTGCAACTCCTTATTTTTCCTATAACGAACATGTACAAATTTCAGCGACCAGGAAGGTCTTTTCAGTTTATATTTACATTAACATATTTACACTATTAACTATTTTTGATCATCAAGACTATTACTGCAATGGAATACAATTGTAAACAATTATTACTTTTCTATTTTTTTCTCAGTGATAATTTTCACTGATTTTGTAAATGTATAAAATATTCAAATGACTTACATGAAAAACCTTTGTTCCAAATGTTATGTACTTTGGTTTAAGAAGTAAATTACCTTTTTTTAATGCTGCAAAAAACTTGTTTTATTTTTTCAATATTATTTGTTATAATGTGTGACTCACGAGTTATGAATCAGCTACATATTTTATGGTAAATAACAGAAGTGAAATGCTACTGATTAGGAATAAAGAACAAGTCTAAAAGAAAAAAAATTATTGTGCTCAAACAAAAACAAAAAATGATAAATCCTAATTATTAAATAAAAAGTAAGTTATAAATAAGTTAGTTTCATATTTAGTACAAAAACATTATTGCAGAACCTGTTTTCTTTCGATCTTCTAAGCATCACTTTTGAGTTGTGTGTAAAAATCTAGCTTACATCATGTCTCTCTAGAGTTTTTTGTGTTATTTAGAATTAGATGATTGATCTCATATCAAATATAATATTTTATTCAACTTAAATGTATCAACCTACTTCATTTTTTATATTTTTTTATGGTCTGAATTTTACACGGACAGCTTGACCATAACTAATTAGTGCTACATGAATTGCATTTATTATAATTACACATTATTATATTAATATTGTTGAGAATTGTATTAAATTGATTATTTTAGGGATTGGGACCTAAACATTTTACTATTTAATAATTTTTTTTAATTTGCTATATGCGGGTGTTCTTTGGTTTGTCTATATTAATTTAAGACATATTCGATTGTTATTAAGGTTGACATTAAGGGAATTCAAGAATTCATATTAGATCTAGCCAGATTAATTTGTAATTTTTTTTATGTTAACCTTGGGTTTCATTTTCACCTTAATACTATGAACATTCCATCATACCCACCAATTGCCAAATTTTAATATTTCTTTTTGCTGTCAGTATTTTCATTGTCATGTTAATAACACAGTTTAACTTATTTATTAATTTAATAATTATCCATTTTAATTTTGGTTTCACTTTTCACACTTAATTCTTTTTAGATCCTAAATTGAGCTCTGAATATTCTGATTTTATAATGATTTGTTTTAAAAAAAATTGTTTTGGGTATATATACAGTGTACTCTCGATTATTCGCGAGCGGACTATTCGCGTTGCGTATTATCCGCCGTCTTCCGCGGAATCATCTACATACGACATACATACTACATAGTTTTTCGTGGTTTCAACTTTTGCGCGATCGCGCACCGCGCAATCACGCACGCGTGATTGTAGGAAACCACGGCTTAAATGTATACAAAGAATATAATATATACATTCATATATTTACATTATAAATCATTATCGGTTTAATCGGGTGATAATTTGTGAAAGCCGATTACTCGATAACGACGTAAAATACATTACGCTTGTTTAATGTTTACGGGGGAAAAAAAATTTCAATTTCCAATTTTTTTTTTATTATTTTTTTAATTTTGAGGATTGTCCGCGGAATTCGTTTATCCGTAGACGCCCTGCCACCCTATTCCGCGGATAATCGAGAGTACACTGTACACAATACATGTCGAAAAATGGTTCAATGTTCAACTTCAGTATATTATCTGGTAGAAAGTGAATCTAGTTGGTAGGTAATTTAAGAGTACTAAATTGAATATTCACTGTAGTTTTTGATAAACCAAAAAAAAATACAATTAAGGAAAATTGGTTTTTTTTTTGTAAAATCAGTTTACAACAAAACTGATACTATCTTTTTTGCATTTCATAACACTTTCCATTTTCAAGAAATGTTTATACTAGTATTTTCTGTACCTCATAATAGTTTAAAACAAGATAGTCTCTCCAGCTTTTTCAGTATAGATATTCGTGCTTAATAACTCCTAAATATTAGGGATGGGCCGATACTATATATCGCCATATCGGCCGATATCGGTGATATCGGTTTTATCGGTATCGGTTTTTTTTCAAAACCGATATTTCAACCGATACCAAAAACAAAAACCTATCGATCAGCATAGTATTGATAGTATCGTAATTCACAAATGCACAGGTTAGGTTATCAATAATCAAATACTATAGATTATTTTATAATAATCAATGTTTTCACTTTTCTAGGTAATATTTGTGTTATCAGGTATCGGTTTTGTTATATATCGATTTTATGGCGGTATCGGCTCATGTTTTTTCTGTCAAAAATGTTGTTTAAACATTTCCATATATTATCGGGTATCGGTTTTATATCGGCAGCATATATCGGAATATCGGATATCGGTAATAAGTGGTATCGGCCCATCCCTACTAAATATCTTAACTAGTTTCTTAACAGCGATTTGTTGGTTGCCATCAAAAACTTAGTCTTCCCAATCTGATATTTTAACGTATAGCAAAACTTTGGTTGCATCTTTTAACCTAACCTAACCTAGCAAATAAAGAAAATATAATAACGCCTTGACGTTCCTGTTATCTTTAAACATTATTTACCTATATAATAACATCGAATAGTAGTTACACATTATTTACTTATCAAATTGAATTTAGTAATTTATGTTTATTTTGCATTTAAGTAATTTATTCGAGCACAATGTAATAGGTAATATATACAAATATTATGAACTATTAATAGCTACACTTAAAATCATATTATCATAAAAAATTCAATTTTATTGGTACATAGTAAATACCTACCTACCGATTTCTGATGTAGCCTATACGATTTTGAATGCATCTGATTGTGTTATGTATATCTGGAGAAACTGTCAAAGGTCCCTTTTCAATGTAATGTGTTCGTCATGTCAGGAAACAAAACCTGTTATGAGGCGAAAGTATTTTTTGATAGTACGATCTTAATTGTTGTAAGTGTTTCGTATAAAAGTAATTTGATGATATTTTGACTATGATATTAGAGCAGTGATCACAGAATACAGAATGAAGAGACTGCTTCTTTACTAACTGATACAATAGAATCTCTAGATTTCATTATTCCTAGAGATTGGCCAATTTGTACAGCATATTTCTGATGTTTGTCACAGTTTTTTAAGAAATCTACATTGCATTCATTGATTTCTGAAAAAAATATACATACAATTAGAAATTAGAATTTGCTTTTGCATTACCTATTTAATCAAAGAAAGATTGTTTTTAAATGGATGTCAAAAATGGTTATTTTCTTTAAAATAAAATAAATATTAACTTTCACTGTAAACTAAATATGCAGAGAAGGAGTATATTGTATACAGTGTATAATGTCTTAACGAACGCTTCCCAATATCGGACATTTCCTTAGGAACCAATTACAAACTATTTCTACAATCTGAATCCTCTGAGTAGCGGATAACTCCGAATATAGGACAATATTTCAGCGACCTAGGGTGTCCAGTATTTAGAGGTTTCACTGAGTATAAAATATAAATAAAATATAAATCTATATACCTCCTACACGGCTACACATAAATGCCTATATTTACATATTACTTAACAGTTAACGATATCTTACTAATTTTATTAACAAATGGGGAACCCGTTCGATCAAACCTTAAAATAAAAAAACTCACATCTTGAGACCTCTACATAATATATTTTATCTGTTTACAAACGGGTTTTATCTAGATGTTTGTATATCAAATAATATGGAAAACATTGTACCTACATAACAACATTATTAGAATTAAATTGCTCGTGGTGATATTATAATGTACCGATGTCCTACAATGCGAGAATGCAACCAATAAAATAATATAAATCGTTGGTAATTGAAAACATCGTACCGGGAGAGGAAAATACTGGAAAAATTCCTCGGTGTAAGTGACATTGCCGAGCCACCCTTTGATTATCGGTTACGGCGAGAATGATGCTTCGTGGTCTGTACATTGCAACTGCGTGTGCTATACAACCGGACTGGTCAATTACAATAATAGCTGCTGCGCTCTGATTGTCGGCCAACGTTACGGCTTCCAAGGCTAGCATAATATTTGTAGCGTCTTTAGAAGTTCTTTTGGCCTATACAATTGCAGCAGGTCAGATTTAAAGTGAATACATATTTATAAAGTCAAACGATAAACGCACAAAAACACAATTTAATACCATATAATACCCACTTCAAGTATATAATATATTGGGTTGTACCTACGCACAACATTTAATTACTATTCCAGTTACAATTATATAATATGGTTAGTGTGTCTCTTACAACTTTCAAATATTTACAATAATTTTAAAACCCTTTTGCTGTTTAAAAAAATAAAATGTGCTCTTTTATTATAGTCATTATTTTGGCAGCCCTTATTAATTTAGAAAAACTATATTATTATAACTTAATACCCCCCCCCCCTCTTTAGAGTATTAAACAATACTATATTTCTTAATAGGACAGAGTCTAAGAAATCATTAATGCCCACACATCGAGCCATCGAATAATGAAATACTTTTTAGGGAGAATTTACTATATTAAATGCATGCATTTACGATGTACCTACCTATAACAAATTACATTTATACAAAATACTTACTAGACTTAAAACCATATCATGATAAAACTCCTTTCGCCACATAGCAGATTCGGCTTCCCGACATAATTTGTCCATTGTTCGAACACATTCAATTGGAAACTGACCTTTGGCTGTTTCTCCTGATAACATAACACAGTCTGCCCCGTCCAAAATCGCGTTGGCTACGTCAGAACATTCAGCCCTCGTCGCTCGTGGTTTTTTGGTCATTGAGTCCAACATTTGTGTTGCACAAATTCCTGGCTTCCCGGCCTTAAATTATATACTATATAATGCCTATACTATAATTTTGAACGTCAAATTAACAAGGATCGACTTATATACTTTATACTTACAATATTACACTGTGCCAAAATAGATTTTTGAGCTAAAAATACTTTTTCTGGAGGAATCTCGATACCCAGGTCACCTCTTGCTACCATAATACCGTCAGATATTTCGATTATAGATGGTAAATTTTGTACACCTTGGTGGCTCTCAATTTTTGAAACGATTAATATGTGCTTATTGCGTTCACCTAAAATTTAGTACTACTTAGTGACACAGTTAAATAGTGTTAACTGGTAACTGCCCTTTTTTTTTCCTGTTTGAACCGACGGCGCCGCGGGAACTGCGTTCGCATTACTGCCGCGACGCCGAACTGGTAACTGCCCTACCCTAACCTATACACGTACCCAAAATGTTACGTATTTCGTTTACCGCCGATCTATCTCTGATGAACGATGCAAATATCATATCTAGATCATTGTCTCCCGCAAATTGTATATCACATTTATCTTTTTCTGATATAGCTGGTAAATCTACATCCAAGCCTGGTAGATTAATTCCTTTACGGCTACCCAAAATGCCTTCGTTCTCAACCATACAATCAACATAGTTTTTACCTATATAGCGTAAAATGTTATTTCAGTCTAGTCGATAATAAAGTAAACTTTACTTGCTCACCAATTTTCTTAGCTGTCATTAAAATCAAACCATCGTCCACGTATAGTCTATCGTTTTCTTTCAAGATTTTAGTTATATTTTTGTAATCAACATACACTAGTTTATTTGAACATTTATTTTCAAATTGTTTATCCGTCGATAAGCGAATTGTATCGCCTTTATTCAACTTGATCTCTTTAGATGCCCCATTTTTCCCGTCAAACACACCTGTCCGAATCTCCGGACCTTTGGTGTCTAAAGCAATAGCTAATGGATAGTCCATACATATTTTTTCACTATAGCTTTTTACTGCTTTTCTTAGGTTTTCTACAGTCTTTAAATGATAATCGTGAGATCCATGTGAAAAATTCAACCGAGCTATGTTCATTCCAGCATCCATCAGCTTCTCTAATATTTTCACATCTGCTGAAGCAGGTCCTATTGTTTATTTTACATACAGTTAGTAAAAATTCCTTTAAAGTTTAATTTACAACAAAACTTTTACAAACCTATAGTACAAATGATACTCGAATGACGTAATGAATGAGTCTTACTGTTGATGTTTAATGAACACTTGTATTGTAGTGAAGTATCGGAATCATTACCACACAGATATGTTTTATCTAACTGTAGCTTTCCCTTAATGTTACAAATATATATTTTATTTTATATTATTATATTCTTTGAATCAATTTGATTGGCTTACTTTAATTGGATCATTAATGAATGGTTGTTTCCAAGTAAATTTAGACACACTTTTATGAAATATTTTTTTGAATATATAATTTTGAAACACAATTGGTTTTACAAATTTTGTACATTTATTCAAAAACATAATTTTGATAAATAATTTATTTTAAGAATAAATCTTTGTTTACATCTTTATACATTTAATATTCAATATTTATACTGAGTAAATAGTTTTCAGGTCAACGTTACCACACATTATGAATAATTATAGTGGTCAGATGTACTTTTTTATTGCTTTCTCTTATAATTGTTTTACTAGTGTTCAATTATTGTGTTAAGTAGTAAGTAGTAAGAACAAATAACTGTACTCTTATTTTGATAATATCTTATCCCAATATTATTTTTCATCATTTAACTATTCATCTATATTTTATGGTTTGAAATATAATGAAATTACGCTTATTATTAGAATACCTCAAACATTTTTTTATTAATAAAACATTTTAAAAACTTTTTTCCCCATTGCAATTTCTAAAAATACATTCTTAATTTTTAGAATAATTAATTAAAACTGACTTGAAGGATCCAAAAATGAAATTGGTTTTCAAAATATTATTAGAGGACTAAAACTCAAGTCAACACGTTGGAAGTTGTGTTTATTTTTCTGCAAAAAAATGGTAATCATATTATATTTGTGTGGAATCCCCTTAATAATGAATTTATTCGAAATGTGATTTTTAAAATATTAAAATATACTTAAAGATCATTTAATTTCTTGACATTTTTTTCATAATATTTTGAGTATTTTGTGGAAAAACAAACTTCAGTTTTTCAAATAAGAACTTTTTTACTGTAAATTATTTATTAGTGGATCTTTTTTTTTGAAAAATTTGATGTACCTGCTTCGAAATTCAAACGAGTACCTTATTAGTTGTTGATAGGGCTGAATATATTTTTACTGCTATTAAATAATTTAATTTGGGCTATTCAATTCAAATGATTTGTAATAAAATGAGCCATACTTGATGAGAATATTAAAAAAAATATATTTCTCAATAGTTCCATTTTTTCCTACATATTAACACTTTTTAATAATATACGATTGTATTTGTCAATTGTATAAATTATAAACTAGTCGTAATTTTTTGATAATTTCATGTTTCCAAAAGTATTCGTACATAATAATATCAGTCTTGAAATCTAATTTATAGTCGATATCAATTTTGGAATTTTTAAGGATACAATAAAGTAACTAGAACTACAACATATTATCTTAGATGAAAGTTTAAGACTCAGAGAAGAAGCGATAAATATATAAAACAAATACAAAGGTCATTGAGAGTATAGCAGCAAAAGAAAAAATCCTGGCATAAACTGCCTAAAATTAATCAGTGATATCCATTTCCGAATCAATGGGGTATCATTGCAGGCTGCGCTCACTCCTTTAGACATTGAAAATATGAAATGTACCAATTAAATCTATCGAAGTCAATCGTTCTTTTAGTCTGTATAAATCTGTAACAAAACCATTGAGCACTGAACTTTGAACATTTGAGAATAAATATTGTACATACTATATGGCATCTCTTTGCAATAAAGATCCAGTTGATATTAAATTATGTACAAAATATAATTTTTTGTATATTTTTTACACATACCTACCTAATTATATATTTACATATTTTGTTTTATCATCCGAAGTTCTGGAATGAGCCACAAGGATTAAGTACATGGTGCTATTTATAATTCATTTAAAAGTAGTATAGGCTCAGCCCAATATGGTAAGATGGATTTAACCTATTATGATGAGTTGTTGATTGATTTATTGAACCATATTGCAATAGTGGTAAATTAATGGAAAATATAATAACACAAGTTAAGTTAAATGAACTGAACACAAGATATAAATATCATTTTTAGACATTAACAAATAATACATTTAACACAATAAGGCGTTTAATACTAATTTGAAAAAATTATTAACCTAACCCAGTAAAAGTTAATCTTCCTTTTTAATTAACTATTAAATGGATCACAAAAATATTATAAAGAGTCAGTCTTGAAAAGAATACTTTAATTTTGTATTAGGAATACGTATTTAAATGAAAAAGTAGGTATTTAAGTATTCCGAATACATTTAAAAATATGTTTTCTGAATACATATTTGAATATACTTTTTTTTCCTAGCAAATTTCTACAATAAATTAAAATACCTAGTTAGTTAAGTTTATAAGAAAATGTACTGAATAATTAACTTAAAAAGTTTAAGAAAATTATTTTTTTTAACTTAAAGTTTTGTTATATGAATGATAAAATTCTTAATAAGGTGCTAGTTAATCTTTTTGATATAGTATATACGGACATAATATAATATCGTCAAAGTCCGGTGTCTCGGTAAAAATGCATACCTATTACCTATACAAACATGAAACAACATAAAGCTTACATAATATGTTTACAGTATTACATCCATTTTAGGTAGAATCGAAAAAACAACAAAATATAAACAAAAAACTATTGACCGATTCATATTTTCGAAACCGGTACTTGCTTCGAAAACAAGTGAAAACGAGTAATCATTAAGTATTGTAAAAACCATTGGTATACTCGTATTTTTTTTTTTACTTTTTCCCGTAGGTGAAGACGTAGCTACGTAGGTAAGTAGTTATTCAGGGAACAACCCTAAACAATTTTCGTAAACAAAATCGCTTCAGCGTTATTCAGGTCATGGATGTTTATATACTGCAGCCATGCGTAAATCGCGATGTTGGTCTTCAATTCACCATAACAATAACTATGGTTTTTAAATTTTTGTATTTATTTAGATGCCTACTTATACTTAATTTACCAGCGTTTATAAATCGGTGTAAGGTTGTATTGGATAATTAATATTGAACGATGTTTCAAATAATAATCGCTTAATAATCGCATAATCGTTTACTTAAAATTGTCAAAATGAATGAATAAGCTTACTGTCTTAGATCTATGGCATGATCATCGAATAAATTATGTTATATTTAAATACTAGATGTATATAATATCAAACTGAATCTGACTGTGATCATAAAAATATGATAAGGATGGTATTATATCTAAGTATAATAGTTATGTATTTATGTGTAAAAATGGAAAATGCAAATAACAAATAATCATGATCCCATAAAAATGTAAATACTTATATGTACCTACCTATTTTAAAATTATTTCCTAGGATCGTTTCCTGATGGTAACGATGGTAAATATTTGAACTTAAGTTAATACTACCAGAATTACCTTATTTTTCAGTTGTATATATAATTAATATGGTTTAAATAATAATAATCTATTCTTTTTAGGGATCTTTTAATGCGTTCAGTGTTGTTTCCCTTAGATGTTGTATATTTTTGATACATAAAATTCTCATAAAATACACAAATTATTTTCTACGTTTCCTGCTAGAATTCTGGATGGTCAGGAAAGGTTTAAGGGGAGGGGTAATGGATTTAGAACCTTCTTTATAGTATAATTAGTAACTAAATAAAATAAAACACACATTTTAACTGAAATAACTAGAGATTTTCTGATTATGTAATTTAAAAATAATAATACTGAGCAGTTAAGATAATATACCCTCAGTGTGATCCCGGATAGTGTGGAATGTGGGTCCTATGAATAGCTAAGGAATACAGATTAAAAAAATTTAAATATATATACTATGTGTCTTTGAATATTATTTAGAAATATTTAATGAAAATTTGAAATATAATTCAAAATGTAAAATTGAACATTTTAGGTTACTACTGATAAATATTTAAATTTATAGTTCTTGGGGTTGTTTATTGTATGCAAATTATTAGTCTGTATGTGTAATACATTGTTAGATAATGTGCTTGTAATGTATAGTAAATACGTTCTACTGGACTATACTGTGCTTTATGACATTTAAAATGTTTATGAAATATACAAACTAATTGCTCACATCAAAATCACGTACATATTATATTATGTGTTATCTAAGATCATTATCATAGATAATGTGTAATACGATGAATATTAATTTATGTATAACTGTGTGAAATTGAGGAGAATTATGATGTTATCTCATAGAAAATATCGATTACAGTTATTTTATTAGACACTAATGATCAAATCACCTCGAAAGACCAATAATGATCATTTAATCGATACTTATTTTATAACAGTCTAACTCCTTGAAATAACTTGATAGGCAACTCATTGTGGTATGCTGCAGTTGTTTGCGAAAACTAAAATAGCGAAAGTAACAATGGAATATGAAAAAGTAATAAATGATAATTAAAAGCTAATATAATTTAAAGCGGATAAATGGAAAAGCAAAATACATCGCTGATATGTGTACACAATTTATTAGGAAATAGATCATTGAGAATATTGAAGTATAGATAGGTACCTATAAATAATAATACAAATTAATTATGTGTGAATATGATTTTATGCCGTCTTCGATTAAATTAAAAACATAATTAAATTTCCCCGAACGACCTCTGAAAAATGTTTGAATTTTTTTTTCATCTCCAAACAAATGCTTCTCAATAAATTAAAATACTAAAAAAACCTTCCTCTTTTCTTATTTGGAACATGTCTTGCACTTTTTTTTGTTGACATTTGTTCAATTAGACTTAGTATTACTTCTTCTATTCTATTTCTCCCAACAAAATGTTTGGCAAAACTTTTTTCTTTTGCTTACGCAACACGGTTTACCATTATGATCGAAAATTATCAAGATCTAAAAACTTGTGATCAATGGAACATAGAAAGACATAATAAATTATAATGGATATGAAATCAAGGTAGTGCAGTCTCTTGTGGCTCGTTTAATTATTGTAGTTGTTGGGAATCCTGCAGAGTGTCTAAAATTGGAGCAGCGCCAGTCGCTAGTTTACAGGTACATTTTGGTAACCACACCTTAAAAGTAATGTGTGATAAACCTACATCATAATCTGTACGGTAACCAGTAAAATATGATCGATACTAATTAAAACGAAAATAATCGAAAGTAAGTGAAGATGCGGGTTCTAGAGAACCTTCGGCTTTTTTCTTTTATATTTTCACGTTAGTTAGTGAATATAAAAACTGTAAATAAAACCTTTTTAAAATAAATGTAAACAGCGTAACGACTTACATGGGTTATTAATTTAATAAAGAATAGACCTCCTTGAACCTGCCCCAACCGGCCAACCACATACTAGTTAATGTAAATGACAGAGGTTAGCTGCAGCTAGTTCAGCCATATAGCAAAAATAGCAAATCAATTTTTGAAGTTAGTTAATTGATCCGTTATACCCAAACAAAATTAATTTTTTCATTTTTAAAATATTAATATTAAAGATGATGACATGAGTATTAGTCACAAATCATAATACATGATTAAGTACTTCTTTTGATGCTATAAATTACAATAGGGATTATGTAAATAATCATGTAGTCGGTAATATGAAAATTAGACTTTTATTTTTGCTTTGAATGTCACTCATTTTACTTCACTATTATTACTTTCACTTTTTTAATTTTGTTCTTTATACTTTAAGATAATCATCATTACTTTCGCAATCTTGGCCTGGACCCTGGTGTACGCAGACAACCTAATATACGCTTCGGCTTCGACAGATATAAACTACCCAACATTATGTACAGGATAATGAGGAGATGCATAATAAGTATTGGAAGGTCGAGGGTGGTCTGTGGTCGGTAGGCTCTCGTGCAAGACCACTGAGTGAACGCAGAGTCGTATAAATAATTTAAGACTAAACTTAACAAACTACGACAGGCGAAATACCGATTTGGCGAGCATCACAACTCAACTGTCAACATGAAAGGCGGTCATATACAACGACTAATGATTGAGGGTGGACTTACGATTAGTACCTGAAACATTGAAAATAGTCCAAATCTCGGGGAAATATGACTGAAGAGAAAGTTAGACTGAAGACTGAAAAACCCAAATAGATATGATACGAGTGAAGAATAAACACGAGAAATGCGAACATATTTTTTATGTAAGGCAAAGATATTACATATTAAAGTGTTTTATTAGAGATTAACAAAATATTAATGAATGGCATTTGTGGCGCTTTTTCTAATGACCTAACGACCAACGATTGATAAAAAAAACAGACGTATAGTGCCTCAATAGCAAGCCACTATGGTAGAATACTAAAGAACAAATATTTAGTCAAATCAAACATTACGTGGATGCTTGGCGTAAACAACAAGAAAATATTATATTGGTAATGTGTACCTTTAAAAGTAATAATAAAAAAAATGTAATAATTATTCTTACATGACAATAGGTTAAGGTACAAGTGTAGATAACCAACACAAATAATATGGTTTGTTGACAGAGATAATCATAATATTAACGACAACGGTTGTAATTTAAATCGAAAACTCACAAAGACAATATTGGGAAATGATGGGAAACGAACACGACTGGACGCTTATCGCTAGTAACAATATTCGGCGAGAACAGCACTGTCCACACGGAATACATTTTCAACAAGAAGGTGGTGGACAAAGTTTGACTGCTGGCCGGGTTAGATCTCCTGATCAAGTGCCACAGGTGAAAATCGGTTAGATTAGGTTAGGATGAAGTGTTAAAATAGTTTGGTTAACATAGGTCTTGTGGTTTGTTCTGCATTAAGTTGATAATATTTATTTATTAATATTAAATTCCAACATACTCCAATATAAATAACATTAAAATTTTCTAGTTATCGAATTTCGAACAATGTATAATATCGGGGTAGCATATTATATTATAACCTATTTGAAAATATTTGTTGTAAGTTAACTTTGTAAATTTTGATTCTGGTAATTGTGTTATAACGAATTAACCGTATTACTAGAATATTAAACACTTTATGTTTATCGAATGTTTAATAAATAATATTGTTTAACTTTTGTTTTCAAAATATAATGAAATTTCTATTAGACCATTTCCATTATAAAATAATTATAATTTAAAATAACCTGAGAATTTGGAAATTGTTGACATTGCTTACAATAACAAGCTTTCTGAAGACACTACTAGAATATTTAAAACGATTAAAGGAACTTTTTGTTAATGTTTTAGAAAAATTGTTATTTTAACATTTTTATATTGTACTATTATAACATTATTTTGCTTTATCGGATTCCAATAAATTAATTCAGTTTTCGAGCGATAGCAAGATAATATGTCACCAGCAGACGAGGAATCTGATGCTATGTTAAGAAATCGTAACCATGGTTAACCATATTATAGAGTATAAGTAAACAATTTGTATACTACCGATGAGTATTGACCTCATCATCAGTAATATTGCACCGACCATGATATCAAAAATTAACTTAAATTTTATAATTAATATTGATTAAAAATAGCCAAAATATCATGGTGTGATTCAAAAGTAGTTGAAATTTATCAATTATCGAGAATGTTTAGTGGTTCTTTATAGTAACAGTAACAATCGTCTTCGTACGACGCAAATAATAGACTAGCACGAATGGCAACATAAATCATAATTGATAGCGCTGAGAACAAATATTATCACCAATTAGTTATATGTTATTCTGTATATTTTTGGTACTAAACATTAATCATTTTCCATTATTGTATGTTATTAGTAGAGATATGATTTTGATGACTCAAACCGCACAAAAATGCACTAAAAACTCCAAAAATCAACTTAAATTTTAACTTAAATTGAAACAACATTTAGTTTAAAAATAATATTTATTATAATTCAATTGATTTTAATTAAATCCCAATTTTGAGATATGATAAAATTATTGGTTCCGAAAATAAAAGATAATGAGTTTACATGTACATAACTAGGTAACCTAATGTTCGTAAAAACGACCTTAAAAAAATAGAAAAAAGAAAAATATATATTTTAAATTATTGTATTATGAATCAAATTTGAAGCATGTTTAGCGTTGCGTAGCACTTCTAGAAAAAAACTGCAGAGGACATCAAAATTCTATCTCTGGTTAGTGTGTACTATTATTACCTAGGGAAAGTACGACAATGAGCGATAACTTTATGTACAAATTATATATTGGGTGATGGTATACATATTATATGATTACATATATATTATATATATCGTGTAACTTTTGAGATCACGAAATCATAGTTCAGGTAGGTCTTACTTACTGCATACATATTATGTGTTACATGTATCATATATTTTATTAGTAATAATTGTCTTCGTTATTTTATTTTACAGTCCATTTATTTTTTTATATTCACAATGGCTAAGAGGTAGACCGGGAAAGCGTCTCTAGTATAGCTACTAACAACCAATATTATTCAAATGGTAGGTTTTCCATAAGTTTTTTAATACGGAGGAAAAGGAAACGATGTTTTTGGTGGAGAAAGGAATCGACCAATTATTTATGATTTCGTGGAAAAGGTTAAGGTATATTTCCGGAGGAAACCTTCTATGGCCGTAAAAAATAGTGTTCCGTCTCCTAAAATCTGCCGCCCGTGGGCAATATTGTCTATTTATGTTAAATTGTAGGATTTTTAGATTGTTATAGCAAATTTTATAAATATTTAGTGCATTAAATGCAAAGTTTTGTATCTAATAAGATATTAGGCGGTAGTGAAATTTTAAAACCACATAAAACAATAAGTAGTTATTTTTGGAATTCAAATTTACAATATTATAATAAATAATAATATACACTCACATTTGAATAGAATTTGACATTTTATTTTTAAACAGTTATAAGGTATAAACTAAATACAGACATATCTATAGTATATTATTATAAGTACTTAAAATAAAATCATAGCCAATACAAAAATAAATAAAAATAATATTATACAAGAATAAATTATGAACTTAATGTAACGTTCGTTATGGTAATAATTCGAAAGTTGGTCTATGGTACTACAATTTTTGATTTAACAAAAACTACACGTTTGTTGATTTTATATGGTCGGTCATAAAAGGTAACCAGTATAATATGCTTTAAAATATTAACTAGTTAGGTAGTTCATAAGCATAAAATTGAACTACGTTCGAGAACTTGTTCATTTTCTCTGAATTAGTTCAATGGTTACGTTCAAGTTAATTAGTAATTTAACTTAAAAGTACATTTTTTTTTTTTGTAAAATTAATTAGCTTTCCCTCGCATTATTGCAGGTTTTATTAAATGTCCCATTAGGTATGTTAGTATGACATAACCTATACATCTACTTGGATAATTTTAAATTTTAATTATAAAAGATAGATTAAGATACTGTAAAACAGGAAAATCAGAAATGCCTGTATGTCTGTGTGAATATGAACAAATTCGGTTTTCAATATGAAACATTCACTAAATTGAAATATTGTACACACATGGATATTATTAGTATAAAATTTGATTTTATCGAAACGTTTCACTTTTTCTAACCTCTATATAGTCTATATCTATCCTCTATATTATGCTAAATATAATATATATGTATAATTATTTAGTAACAAATAATATGTGACATTTCTTTCTAATAAAAACCAATTAATAATAAAAAATGAAAAACATAATTCTTGAATAAACGTAGGTATATTTTTCGGTACCATCGATCGTCGATCATACGAACTTATATATTTATTGTTATATATTTTAAGTGCAGTCATAAAGTGTTAAGTCAACGATAACAACTTTTCAGTAGGATTTTATGAAAGTTTGAAATTTTTTTGTAAATCTGTTTTTAATGATATAAACTTTGTTATAGGTAGGTACTTCTTTCAAACTAATATAAGAACATATACTTTTAATTTTAAAGTTATGTTTTAAAAATATTGGCAAATATTTATTTAATATACTTTTATATAAGTATACTGTTTTATAAGAGGAAAGCCTCTTTCATACTACCTATATAGCACGTCTTCTTACCTACGTAGCTGATGAAATTACTAAAACAAATACAACTAGAAATAACTTATATGCGTTTGGAATTTGGATAAACATGTATTGTTATAACTCGTTTAATCCAAATTATGCATTAAGTTGATTTACAAGTTTATAGCAACTATTCAGACTTCAAACACTCCTAATTAATTAATTAGAAAAATATCCTATGGTATTTTTTATTATTTAGTTGTTGCCCGATGTTAAAATTTGAAAGTTTATAAAATTGAACTATATTTAAGGCAGTAATATTATAAGTCTATTAATAATCACCATTATGGATTCCTGGTGTTAGCTCTATAATTCAAGGTGCTAAGCTTCACTTGTTGAAATTCGAGCATAATATTATGTAAAACAAAATACAAACTGTTCACTTATTAAAGTTCTGTAATTTTTACCAGGACATGACTCTTATTTTGATCAAGTTTCAAAAAAAAAAAAATAAATAAAGACGTGACTTTTACATTTTTTTTCAATATAATTGTGTTGCGTTTGACCTATAGTACCGACGATGAAGACACGACATAATAGGCGTCGATGTTGTTGATTAGTTTAAATTAACTCAAATGCTTTGTTGAATTGTATTATTTATTTAAAATACTCCACGTTGAAAATAGCATTTAGATTGTCATTAAAGAGAAATAAAATATCATATCTGTGAATATTTACAAGTGTTCAGGAAATATACTATTTGACTCTCGTTTATTTTGGAAGTCCAAAATATTGCCGATCTAAAATATTCTGAGTCCAAATAATTAATGCAAAGACAACCACTGGCGTGGAGGGGCTCGTACTATCTCGGAAAGATCACGTCTGAAAAATGGACTCTACTACATAGCCCTGTCCCTCTATCCGTCGTTTCCCTTTGACCATTGACACGGTCTTGGTGGTCCATGTCTCGAATAAGTACCTGGTACCCACACTTCTACTCGTGTGGTCGTATATTTCTAGCTATAGGTATCCGCGGCGGCACCTGCATTTCCTCATCTATAGCTGGCCTATGATCATTTTGGGGTTCCACTAGACGTGTTGTCATGGTGCCAAATTAGACCATCGAGGTTTAGGTACTAGGCGCAATGTCTTATCCTCGCGTCGTGATTCTCTGCAGTATTGGCCCTTTCCTCCATCTGTGATCTATGCTAGGATCCCGCAGTTATTACTAATAGTTACTATTTTCCCAGGTCTGTTGTTATGTGACAGGATGATTTAATATTATAATTATCTAAAAGGCTCAGTCACCCGAGCACGTAACTATTGTAACTTAAATAATAACATATTCGTTTAAATTTTATGCTCGGTGTTAATTTATAGTTTATTGTGAGGAAAATTTGTTGAATTGTTGATAAGTATATTATTTTAAACAACGAAACTACGAAATACTGCAGTACAATAAATAAAATATAAAACCAGAAATGCCGTTCTCATTAGATTAATTAATGTAAATATTTTCAAAACTAAACTTAACATTATGTTTACAAATTTGAGTAGAGTTACTTGCGAAAATCGCAGATTCGTTATTTTGTCACAACTTCACAACATAACCAGATAATCTTACATTAAAAGTGTAAAACTTCATCGTAAAACCATAGTTTAAATAATGAATTAGCAATGTCAATTGATCGGGTAATATTTGTTTGAAAAAAGTTTAATACATACCTACAATTTTTTTATTTCAAAATGTATTTAAATTTAAATTTAATTTATATACTTAATTAGGACAGTTAAGTTATTGAGCATTCACATCTTTTTTCCAGGTACCTATAGGGACGTATAATATTATTTCTCAGTAAGCTTAAGATTCGTTTCATTAAACTGTTAAACTATCAACACATTTTTTTTTATAGCATTAAAATCCATTTTAGTGGGGTTTTTTTTCAATGTGCAATTTAAATTTATATGTTTTTAACAATTTTCGTAGCACTCGGTGTTTCTCTCTTTTATTTAAGTAATTTCTAGAAATTGTAGTCTGAGTACACCGGAAATTCAAGTTTTATTTGTGTGCGCGCGGGGGAGGGGGGGGGGTAATAAGCACAATTGAGCATATTACGATTTATTTTTTGCAATACGATTGACGGACCGTAGAGAAAAAAATTACATTGAATAGAAAATGCCAACTTGGCTCATCGCGCATAATTTATATGAGTACCTGTGTAGGAAATTTCGAAATGCCGCGTTGTTAATTGGCAGTAAAACAATTATCCGCAACAGTAACCCTGTTATAACGACACAGCCCCGAACGCAAGACACGCGGAGAGCTTGTCCAATTGTTATTCGCAAAACGTCTGTGATGTACCTACGTAGATTTCAAGACACAATTAAAATATTTTTTAATTCGCGCGCTGTTCGTTTACAATAAATTATTAAAAATAAAAATATCATTAACTGTAGAACGAGCCATCGCAGTGTCAAGCCAGGCGCCAAAGTGCTGTGAATTAAGTGCGCGCCGGGTAAAAAAAAATCATCGGAAATTCGGAACCTACCTGCCGGTACACGTTATTATAATATCTCGAATCTCGACAGTTACACCAAGACACACGGTTTTGATATGATAAATTTAACGTAAAAATGAAAAATGACTGACTGTCGAATTTGAATAAAAACGAAGGAATTCGACGGATACCTGCTATCATCGATAAAAAAAAAAAAAATAAAATGTCTAAATATCACTATAAGTTAACGTTTAGTGCTTCGAAAAAATCACCACACGCCCACACACGTCTATCGGAGCACGATCATCGTGGCATTTAAAAAACATGTTTTTTTGAATAATGGTATCGGAAAGAATAATAATGTTACTCGTCGCATGCGACCTGTTATCATAATATATTCTAACATTATACGATGGCAGCTGCAGTTTGATTTGACCGGTTTATTTTGTGTTGCGAATTTCACCGATTATTATTACCTATATTATTATTATATCGGTATTTGGTACTATAGGTTATATAATATTAAATTGGCCTGCGCTGAGCCTCGGTGTTTTTTTATAGTAACCATAGACTTACGTTGTTTTCGATGAGAAATAAACATTAGTCCACCCAAACTCGATGTAAACAAATTTAAATATTGATTTTCGTGTTTCCTGATTGCGCGATAATGTGTGATACCCACGATTTATAATGGTATTGAAATAGTATAAGTTTTTTTCAAATATTTCAATTTTTAACTCCAATTTTAAATTCTCATTTAACATTCAAACTTACTGTGAGTTCAGATGAATTTTAAAGCTCGAGTGGATCGAACCCTATATATGTATGTACTAATGTGATGACGGAATTACCGAATACGATGTAATAAGCCAGTCTTGAGAATTTGTCTTCTGTGATCATATTTGTGGGTATAAAGGTTGGGCCATCGAGTTTTTACATAAGACTTAAACACAGGAAATCCAAAAATCAAAGTGATCCAAGCTAAGAGATAAAATTACATAATGTCATATTAATTAACACGGTTTTGAATTCTGAGAGGGATTTATCGTAATTCATGATGTGTTTTTTTATTTTTTTTATGTCTTTTTTTTAAGCAGTTTTTGACAATATTGATTTCATTTTGTTGTTGAAATGAATAATTCTATAGAAGCTTAAATTTTTCAACAATCATATAATATTATGAATACTACTAGATGTAAACAATTTTCAAAAGATGTTGGTCCTTTTTGTGATGCTTATAGAAATTTGACATTTACGTAGGTATGTATGACGAGATTTTCGTTTGTAAATTTAAAGCTTGACAATTCTAAACAAGGTTTACCAAATTTTTTTACCATATAGAAAAAAAAATTATAATACATATTCAAATATTTGTTTTTACAAGCTTTTAAATTTCAAATATCAACGAAAATTATAAAAATTACAAACATTTGTTAATTTTTTTAGAGTTAAAAATGCAAATATTTTTTAATTTGAACTCCTGCATTAGGTTTGATAATTGACTATAACATTACAGATCCACTTTTTTACAATTACTTAAAATTTTAAAAAACACACCTATGATTAATTTTTTCTTAGAAATGTAAAGTTCTATTTTTGAGAATAAATCACAAATTTTGTTTTTAGATGTATTCAAAAAAATATTATTTGTAAGGACTCGAAACTTTCACCATTGTATAACATATTTTTATTATTATACACAGTGAAATGTTCAAAATATTAGATAAACTAATGAAACTTTTCATATTAATCTCCAGTCTTTAAGTTAATAATAATTAATATTTATTATAAAATATGTGCGATTTGTTTTTGGAAAAGTTTGTAGAACTTTAATTTTTATTTAATTTTATTATTTTTGAATAGACAAGTGTATGACTTAAAATAATATATAAATACATGATCAAATATCCTGAGAATAGTTAGAATGATTCATCATTAAATACACGTTTTACTCATCTATTACAGTGATCTAGTCAATGACGAAGTACTTATACTTAACGCCTATTGGTTACTGGGTATACAGCAGAGCGACTTCTACGGTTTTTTTTTCTCATGTACAACTTGACGCCGAAATACCAAAAGTGGTATTTTTCCATGCCGTTCCTTATAAATTACGAATGCGTTTATGAACATTATATCTAGAATACCCCAAAATAATCTGTGCCACCATTTTTTTGACTTCCGATCTACTCCATACGACGTGCGAAATTGATCTGCGTGATCTACACCACCCATAAAACGATTGTAGTCTTTGACAACTTGCAGACATGTGACATTATTTTTTTCCCCCAGTTTTGTTTTTACGTAAAACTGTTGTTACCTCAGATCCATGATAATTTGATGCAAAATGAACAGTTTTTGTGTCTTTCCACTTAAAGACGCTAATACCTAAATCAGATATGCGGTAGTCATAAGTTCCCCTTTTAGATTTTGTATCATCAGCCAATTTTGGTAGACCTTTACGATTTGGTCGAATAGTGCCATAAGCTAAACAACCTTCGAGTTTAAGTTTTTCTAAAAGAGAAATAGACGTAAAATAATTGTCAAAAATGAAGCATCTATTTTTATTCCACTCACTTTTAGACAGTTGCAGTACAATTCTTTCTCCAAGCCCAAAATGTTTGAATTCGTCAGACACTTGTTCATCTTTAACTTGGTATATTTTAAAATTTTTTATATAACCATTCTGATCAGACATACACCATATTTTATACCCACGCTTTATCGGCTTCATGGGGTTGTATTGTTTCATACTACTTCTTCCCTTAAAAACTATCATAGACTCGTCTATTGATAATTCCCTCGTGCCATAATATGATTTTGAAAACTTTTCAGTACAATAATCAATCAATGGATTAAGTTTAAAAAGTTTGTCTGTATTATTCGGAGGAATTAAAGTGTTGTCCTGGACATGTAAATTTGATAATATTAGATCAAACCTATTTCGTGGCATTGTATTAGAAATTAAACTAACACCAAGATCTGGACAAGTTGACCAATAGTTTTTCCAGCTAGGTAATTTATGATAACCCATAAAAAAATTAATTCCAATAAAATTCAACATTTCGTGTCGTTTTATGTTCAGTATTTTATCTCTTTGAGTACCATATAAATTTGTTTGAAAAACAAGATGATCGAGAAAGCCGTCTAAAAGTTCAAGAAAAACCGATGTAGCCGTTTCACAATGAAAAAGTTCATCTACTGGTCCAGTTGGAAAGTAATAATTTGGTATATCAGTTTTTTTATTTTTTTTAGACCATTTTCGATTAGGTTCATAATATGATTCTTCAGTTTCGTCAGCATTTGTCGTTATTGAGGAAGTTATAGAGTCTGAACTTATATTTTTATTTTTTTTTTTCTCTGTAATAAGTTTTTTTAAATTTTTTTTACTGGGGGCAAAGAGTTAGTAGATGGGCCTGGAACCGGAGTCACAGGTACATTTATAACGACTGGCTCTTGAGTTTCTACAGTGGGTAAATATGATTGTACGTCAGTATCCAAAACTACTAAATAGTAGTCGAAGGGATTATTTTCCATCGATTCGGCAACTTCATCAACATAGAGTAAACTAAAATCATTACCTAATTCGCAATCAATATTTTCATCATCCGAGATCTCTTCATCTGTTAGCATGTTATTATCCAATGGAAATTCTTCATTCAGCCAGTTATGTATTTTTTCGTCTTCATTAATATTAGTCATTTTTGTACAACAATATAAATGATCAAATATTCAAATTATAAAATAATAATTTATCAAAACGACAAACACACGACGCAAGCGAGTACGCGACAACAAACGCTACAAACACGAAAACACGACGCGTCAAACGCGACGACACTTGCTGACCGACGGTACGCACAAGTCCAATTGATTATAATCGCATTATAAACATGAAATCTATATAAAAACATTTTAACCAAGTAATATAATTAATCTACACACACATGCCAACATAATTGCCGTTTTATAATTTCAATACAATGATTATTGAGAAATATAAACGATAATATTGTACGAGCAATCTCCCGATACCGATTTCAAGAAAATCCCATCCAAAAATAGTCGTTACGTAGTTATTAAATAGAATTATATCTTACTTTTTTTTTTCGATAGATATAGTGGTACTGTAGAGTACCGACGGGAAATAACGTACAAATTGTTTCATATTGATTTTATATATATTTTAAAAGTGACGGTACTTATACGTACCGTCGGTCGACAAAGGGTTAAAACTTCATCCTCCTTGCTTTTAAATTTGAAAAGTCAGTTATAATTTTGTCTAAAGATAACTCTTTAGTACGCTGTTGTTCAATATTTAAAACTGCAATATTTGATAGTCGGTCCTGTCCCATTGAGTTCCTTAAATAATTTTTTATTATTTTCAGTTTAGAGAATGATCTCTCGGCAGTAGCAACCGTGACTGGCAAAGTCAAAAAAATAATACAAGCGCCTAAAACTTCTGAATAGCTACAGGATAAATCATTTTCTAAAATAAATAGTGCTAAATCACGAATAGACCTCAATTTTTTATTTATTATTATTTCTTTGAGAGACAGAATTTGATATGTTAACTCGGAACCAACATCCGACTTGTAATTTTGAACAAAATCATAACAACTTTTGATTGTTTCAGTTTCTTCAGATTTAATAATTGATTCCGGCTTTAAAAATTTGAATGTATCACAAACATCTTGAAAACTTTCAAATCTTGATTTAAGTTGCACCAATATAGTATCAATAAGGGGAAAAAATATTTTTATTTTAAAATTATTTTCTGTGATATTTAACCGTCTGTCGCCATCCACTTCATCAAAAAATTTTTTCGCAAGTCGTTGTCTAGTTTGTGAACTATTTAATGGTATGTCCCATTTTATACATAAGTCTTTTGCATATTTTACAATATTAATGTAGTCATTTCTAAGATTTTGTATTGATGAAAATGATTCAGCTAATCTATCACGTGCATTATGAAGATCCATATTACGTTGTTGTAAAAGTTTTGAAACCCCATGCAATGGCCGTAATACTCTTTCCCACAAACAAAGCATTAACACAAATTGAAAATGCTCCATTTTTTTTTTCAATGAATTAGCCATATTTCTTTCACCTAGCTTGTCACTTGTTAAAATAATGCCAGTTAATGATTTAAGAACATCTATATATCTTTCTTTAAGTGCTGATACTGATTCATATCTTGCTTCCCAACGTGTAGGGCAAACTTTTTTTAATACTTTTTGCCTAATTTTTTTAGCAAAATCTTCCTTAAGGGCTAAATTAGCCCACCTTGGAGCACTAGTGCTAAAAAAATTGTAAATTGATTGAACAATTAAGAAAAAATTGTTTGCGATTTCTGTTGATGCTGCTGCATCACAAATAACTAAATTTAAATTGTGGGCACAGCAGTGAATGAATGGTGCATTTGATACATTAGATGAAATTCTTTGTTGTACCCCTGAATATATGCCACTCATAACGGCCGCACCATCATAACCTTGACCCCGGCAATTTTGTATATCTATGTTAAATGACTGTAAAACTTTATATATAAGATTTTCATGATCAGCTGCTCCATGTTTTTTTAACTCAAAAAAACCAAAAAAGGATTCTTTTACCTCAATTGATTTTTGGTCATAATTTACAACAACGTACCTCAAAATAATGCTTAGTTGATCAATTTTTGTAATGTCCTGTGTGGAATCAACTATAATTGAATAAAACTTAGAAGTTTTCACTTCATTTGCTAGAATATTCAGAACTTCAGTAGATAACAATTGAATAATTTCATTTTGTATTTGCCAGCTTAGATATTTTATTTTATATTTGTCTTCATTTAACAACTGGTGTAGAACTGGATCAAAATCTGCTAGTAATTTAACTGTCCTTATAAAATTTCCTTCAGATAGATTTTCTTTTTTATTACTACCTTCATTACCTCTAAGAGCAGTGTTGCCTGCAGTTAAAAATAAAATAATTTTAATAAGACGGGTTAATACATTTTTCCAAAACAATGCTTCTTCATTTATCTGAATTTCCAGTTGACTGTCTATTGTTCTGTTTTTCAACCATAGACAGCGAGTGTCGACAGCTTGTATGTGTTGTCTTGATGTTTCATGAACATTAATTTTATCACCTATATGGTGCCAGTCATTAATACCTAAAATCCAATTATTTTTGAAACTTTTTTCAAGTCTGTTTGAAAATAACCAACAAGTTTCACAATATACCCGATCTAAAATTATAGAATAGCATAACCACAATCTAGGAATGCGAATTCCAGACTTAACTGTTTTGAAATAAAAGTGTGGTGTAAATTTCCGATTGTAACCACTACCATCTGGAGTAAATGGAAATTCAAATGTGGTAGGTCTACATGGTCCATACAAAATAATACTTCTTTTTAAATTAGAACTAATTAGCATACTTTCATCAAAATGACCACGATCAGTTGGAAATTCTTTTGTTAAATCCAACCCTGAGGATTATAAAAAAAAACACTCATAGTATCACTTTCTATTGTTTTATCAAACAAATAACTTTGTAAATACCTACTACTCAAGTTTAATATATTTTTTTGAATAATTTAATATTTTTAATACCTGATTTTTCATTACAATTATCAATGTCATTATTCATCAAGCCACTCATACTCAAACTTTTACTAACAACACTGTGTGCAGCATTATTACTACTATAAGTTTTGTCATTTACTTCCACATCATCTATTAAAATATATATTTATTTACTTAAACATCAATGTAAATTGTAAGATTCATGAATAAATAAATCATAATTATCCTACTTAATTATCTTACAGTTAAATATTTAGATATTTTTTAA